>NC_053499.1:131692921-131982921 GCF_905171775.1 Rana temporaria | reverse complement strand
ATCATGCCTCTGCCCGTAGGAATCATGATTGTAACTGTCAGCCTGGCAATGCCTCATGGGACTTGTAGTTTTGCAACAGCTGGAGGGCCGCCAGTTTAAGACCCCTGTTTGTAGGGTCTTCAAACTAGCCAAAATACCTCAGTATAGATTAATATAAAGGCTAATTCCAGAGAAAACATTATATTTTGACAGATTTGTATTTATGTCTGGATCCATATTGAGGAACATTTCTTAACCACTTAACCCCCGGACCATATTGCTGGTCAAAGACCAGAGCACTTTTTGCGATTCGGCACTGCGTCGCTTTAACTGACAATTGCGTGGCCGTGCGACGTGGCTCCCAAACAAAATTGGCGCCCTTTTTTTACCACAAATAGAGCTTTCATTTGGTGGTATTTGATCACCTCTGCGGTTTTTAGTTTTTGCGCTATAAACAAAAATAGAGCGACAATTTTGAAAAAAAAATAATATTTTTTACTTTTTACTATAATAAATATCCCCCAAAAATATATAAAAAAAAGATTTTTTTCCTCAGTTTAGGCCGATACGTATTCTTCTACATATTTTTTGTAAAAAAAATTGCAATAAATGTTTATTGATTGGTTTGCGCAAAAGTTATAGCGTTTACAAAATAGGAGATAGTTTTATGGCATTTTTATTAATATTTTTTTTTCACTAATAATGGCGGCGATCAGCGATTTTTTTTCTGTACTGCGACATTATGGCTGACACTTCGGACACTTTTGACACATTTTTGGGACCATTGGCATTTTTATAGCGATCAGTGCTATAAAAATGCATTGGATTACTATAAAAATTCCACTGGCAGGGAAGGGGTTAACACTAGGGGGCGGGGAAGGGGTTAAGTATGTTACCTGAGTGTGTTCTAACTGTAAGGGGGGGTGGCCTCACTAGGGGAAATGACTGATCGCTGTTCATACATTGTATGAACAGAGGATTAGCATTTCTCCCCCTGACAGGACCGGGAGCTGTGTGTTTACACACACAGCTCCCGGTCCCCGCTCTGTAACGAGCAATCGCGGGCGCGATTGCCGCCAGGCATCCGCACGGGAGTCACGGACGAGCGGGCGGTGCGTGCGTGCCTCTAGTGGCCGCAGAGAGAGCCAACGTTATTGTACGGGCTCTCGCGTAGGGGAGCCGACCTGCCGCCGTAGAACTGCGGCGGCAGGTCGGGAAGTAGTTACAACCCCTTTAAACTCCAGACTGGATAGGACGTGAAGAAAGATCTCCCCAGTGGGGTCACAGACAGAAAAAAAAACGTATTTCATATTGTAAAAAAAAAAAAAACATATTACAAGGCTTTCTAATTGCTACAGTAAAAAAGACACCCGCATGTGACAGCTCTGGGCCAGTCACCGGGCTGTCAGAGGGGATGGGGGGGGGCATGTAAAGGGGGGGAAGAGGCCATTACTGCGCTAGTATCAATCAAACAATTAAAAAAACATTTTTTAGAAAGATTTTATGTCTGTTTAATGTGACCATTTTGTGGGATTAACTTTGCTCTGTGTTCTTTGCAGGACATATGTAAGTCACTCTGGTGTCAAAAATCCGGCCACAGATGTGAGACGAAATTCATGCCAGCAGCAGAGGGTACTGTCTGTGGTTTGAATATGGTGAGATTATATAGATATGTGTTTTGTGTATTTATTTATTTGATAGATAGATAGATAGATAGATAGATAGATAGATAGATAGATAGATAGATAGATAGATAGATAGATAGATAGATAGATCTATATCTATCTCTATATATATAAATATATATACACATACAGTATATGAGAGAGAGAGAGCTATCTATATACACTATATTACCAAAAGTATTGGGACACCTGCCATTACACGCATATGAACTTTAACCACTTCAATACCAGGCACTTACATCCCCTTCCTGCCCAAGCCAATTTTCAGCTTTCAGCGCTGTCTCTGTTTAAATGACAGTTACGCGGTCATGCTACACTGTACCCAAACAGAATTTCTATCATTTTTGTTTCCACAAATAGAGCTTTCTTTTGGTGGTATTTGATCACCTCTGCGGCTTTAATTTTTTGCTAAACAAATAAAAAAAAATTTTTTTGTGGGAAAAAAATTTTTTTCTTTTGTTTCTGTTATACATTTTTGTAAATAAGTACCGGTAAGTTTCCTCCTTCACTGACAGGCACCGATGAGGTGGCACCAATGAGGTGGCACTGATGGGCATTGACGATGGGCACTGATGGGCACTGGTAGGTGACACTGATGGGCGGCACTGATATGCAGCACTGATGGGCATTGATAGGTATACTCATGGGTAGCACTGGTGAGTACTGATGGGCACTGATAGGCGACACTGATGGGCACTGAAAGGCTGCACTGATGGGTGTTTATGAGGGGCACTGATAGGCGACACTGCTGGAAACTTATACGTGGCACTGATGGGCACTGATAGATGGCACTGATAGTCATCACTGACACTGACAGGCATAAGGGGTGGGCACTGATTGACAGATGTCTGGGTACTGATTGGCATTTCCTTGGTGGTCTAGGGTGGCATACATGGTGGTCCAGTGTGATGGCCATCCCTGGTGGTCCTGGCGGCATCCTGGTGGTCCTGGGTGGGCATCCGAGGGGGGGGGCTGCGCTGATAAACAATCAGCACAGACCCCCCCCATGTCAGGAGAGCAGCCGAATGGCTCACCTCTACTCGCGTCGCGTCTGTCAGACCCGAGTGAGGAAAAGCCGCTCAACGGCTCTGCCTGTTTACATCGTGATCAGCCGTGATTGGACATGGCTGATCACGTGGTAAAGAGCCTCTGTCGGAGGCTCTTTACCGAGATCAGCATAGCTCCCAACTGTCCCTGATTTCGAGGGACTGTCCCTGATTTGGTGCAATGTCCCTCATTCCTCTTCATTTGTCCCTCATTTCAGTCTGATCAATATAGATGTGTATAAAATGCACTTTCTATCTATCAAAAAGTGTTTCCCAGTGCTAAACCTTTCATCTGATTTCTAAATTGCTGCATTTGTAAATTCCAAAAGCCAATATAAAGGAATAGTAGAGGTAAAAAAAGCACTTGTGGGTTTAACTAATCTTGTTTTTTTGTACAATTCTCTTTTAAGGGGGTGTGGCAAGGGGTGTGTCCTATGCCTGCATACTTTTGCTGATAGGTGTCCTTCGTTACCATCTCTAAAAGTTGGAAGGTATGAGATCAGTGTATCGTTGTGTCAGACTGACACGCCGCACCACCGATCGCCGCGATGCGCACCCCCATGAGCACATTGCTTGCACTAGTTGGGCTTTATGCAACCACCTTACAAATACCTACACAAACTGCTGATAAAATTCTGATAAAAAAAGACCATACTAAACTTAGAACTTGTCCTTGTGTTTAAATAGTGGTGTCGAAGAGGGCAGTGCGTCAGGTTTGGAGACCATGGACCAAGATCAGTTGTTGGAGGGTGGTCTGATTGGAAGGACTGGTCAGAATGTTCCAGAACCTGTGGAGGTGGAGTGATGTATCAAGAGCGCTTCTGCAACAACCCAATGTAAGGCCTAAACTTGTTCCTTCAGTGAGGAATGTTATTATTATTTTTGTGTTAATAAAAAAGGCCAGTACATTAAAATAACTGCTTATCTGGTAGTTACACCCATTTGTTAGTCTCAGCTGTTTACAGGCATTTATATACAGTATACACTGTATATATAATGAATTTAATCCATTTTGCAATAAGGCTGTGATATAAAATGTGGAAAAAATGAATCACTGTGAATACCACATTTATCGCGGTATAACGCGCTCCCGCGTATACCGCGCACCCCTAAAGATGCCCCGAATCCTGTGGAAAAAAAGTTTGTTTTGTACTTACAGTTTTGGTGTCTTGTGCGGCGTCCATCGGCGGCCTCGTCGGGTCCGGCGTCCTTCTGCGGCTTCGGGTGTCCTCTTCGGCGGGTCCGGCGTCCTTCTGCGGCTTCGGGTGTCCTTCTGCGGCTTCGGGTGTCCTTCTGCGGCGGGTCCGGTGTCCTCTTTGGCGGGTCCGGTGTCCTTCCCGCTCGTTTTCCCGCGCCGAGTTTGAATACTGCGCCAACATATACAGAGCGCAGTACACTCATGTATTGTCGGCAATGCTCGGCTACCCGCGCTGACGTCCTGTACATCCAGGACGTGACCGCGGAAGGAGCCGAGACTGCCCGACTATACCCGAGTGTACTGCGCTCGGTATATGTCGGCGCAGTATTCAAAACTTGGCGCGGGAAAGCGGGTATCGGCGTATACCGCGCACCCACGATTTTGCCCTGATTTTCAGGGCAAAAAAGTGTGCGGTATACGCCGATAAATACGGTACTTTCCGGATGCACTGTATACAATATATACAGTATCTCACAAAGTTGAGTACACCCCTCACATTTTTGAAAATATTTTATTCTTTCTTTTCAAGTGCAGTTGCTTCAGAGATTAGTAAATAAGGTAACGTTTCACTTTGCAAAGAGTACCCAATCAAATGCAAGGGGGAAAAAAATGCATTTATGCTTGCACATGATTGGATAATGGAAGTCAGCAGAGCTTCTGCTCATTTAAGCTCTGGAGCAACTGTACTTCCAGGGTGCAACTACAATTTGGACAGTTCACAGTCAATTTGCCTTTAGAAAATCAACTCCAGGTGGCAGAATAGGACATGGGCCTAAATACAGCTATGACTTCAACTTTATTATGATATTTCTATATCAATAATCTAACTTTTGACTTTGAGGGGTCATCTCATGTCTTAGCACAAAGAAGAGGCACTTGCGGCAATGATCTTTCCACCCTTGCCCTCTGTGATGGCTGTATACCTACTGTAGTAGCTAAACCAGTGATGCCACGTTACATTGTTACATGTAAAAAGACACACATTCATCTAATCAATGGTCAAACATTCAAAAACATACAAAAAAAAAAAAGCTTTTGCCTCTTTAGAACCCAAAACTTATCTGGAAGAAGGCAAAATAACCCTTAAAAAGCATGGTACAATTTACTCTGATGCCTCGTACACACAACCGGGATTCCCGACGGGAAAAGATCCATCTGAAATCCCGGGGGGATTGGTAACTGCTTGGTAACCTTTCCCCCGTACACACGAGAGTTTTTACCGTCGGGAAAATTCTGATGAGAGCTTTGGTTGGGAATCCCGACCGTGTTTATGCTCCATCGCAGTTTTTCCCATAGGAAAACTGCCAAAAACTGCAGAGAAAAAGTCCACTGGGAATCCCAGCGGGAAAAAAGAGAGCAGGTTCTCTTTTTTTTTGTCCGGCGGTTTTTGGGCAGTTTTCCCCTTGGTGAAAACTGCAAGGAGCATACACACGGCCGGGATTCCTGGCCAAAAGCTCTCTTCGCAGTTTTCCCATTGGGAAACCCGGCCGTGTGTACGAGGCTTAAGGGAAGGGAAAATTAGAAAATGTATTCTTGATCCCCAATGGCATTTTTCTCCAAGACAAATAAAAGTGTTTCAAAGATGGAAGGAAATCTCCCAAAATAGTCTGTAGGTAGAAAAACTAGCACAAATGGTCTGTGTTTTAACTCTACTGTTAGGCCCTGTACAAACGACCGAGTTTCTCGGCAGAATTCAGCCAGAAACTCGTTTGGAGCTGTATTCTGCCGAGAAACCCGGTCATGTGTACACTTTCGGCTGAGGAAGCCGACGAGTTCCTCGTCGAGCCAAATAGAGAACATGTTCTCTATTTCCTCGTTGTTCAATGAGGAAAGTTGGCTCGCCGAGATCCTCGGCGGCTTCACACAGAACTCGACAAGCAAAACGATGAGTTTTGCCCGTCGAGTTCCTCGGACGTGTGTACGGGGCCTTAGCTTTACTTAGTTCAAGCCATTTAGCATGATGAAAATTTGCATTTTTGGTTAACTGACCCAAAAACTCCCCCCTGGCGCATAAGGCGTGTCACGAGTTTCTGAAAGAAGCCGAACTGCGAGTCGGCTCCATACGGCGCCTGAGCACCGATGTTCGGCTTCTTTCAGAGACTGGTGACGCGCCTTATGCGCCGGGGGAAGTTTTTGTCATCACGTCAATCACTTAGCCTCTGCATAGGAACGCCCACTCCCGCGGGAGCCACTACCCGGAAGCCGGGGGGGAAAATAGCTATACGACGGTATGTACAGCAAAAAAAATAAAAAAATCAGCATACTGTCAATGTTGGAAGTGAGCACAATGTAATGTTAGAAAAATGTTTTTAGGGTGAACCTCCGCTTTAATAAAAACATGTCTAGCATTGCCAAGGTGTTAATACCCATTTTCTGCTGTTCTTGTTGTTTAGACCTCAGTATGGAGGGAAATATTGCCAGGGATCTAACCGTATTTATCAGATTTGCAATGCCCAGACTTGTCCTTCCAACACTCCGGACTTCCGTGCCCAGCAATGCGCAGAGTACAACAGCAAACCATTCAGAGGATGGTATTACAAGTGGAAACCCTACACTACAGTGGAAGGTGAGAGGGATATGGGATACAATGTCCTGAAACCACTGCTATTCAATCTAGGAAATATCCAGAGATAGAATATAACTCACTTTCATAATTTCAGTTGCTGTCCTGCCTTTGTCCAAAATGATCACAAAGTTGATGTTGTGAGTGAGATTATCAACTTTTACAAATAGTATTCATCATGGAATGGCTTGTTGGATAATGCCATTAGATGCTACCCAGTTAGCCATTGTGTTCAGATGGATATGCTGGCATTATTACCAGAAGTCATGGGCCTGGATTCAGATAGAATTGTCTATCTATCTCATAGTTCCGTATTCAGAAAGGACTTGCGCCCTTAGTTACGGTGGCGTAACGTATGTGTGTCGGCGTAAGCCCGCCTAATTCAAATGTGGATGATGTGGGTGTGTTTTATTTAAATGAATGGGGACCCCCTGCGTATTTGACGTATTTTACGAAGTGCGCATGCTCGAAATTACGCCGCAAATCGTCATTGCTTTAGACGTGAACGTAACTTACATACAGCCCTATTTGCAAACGACTTACGCAAACGATGTAAAATTTTCAAAACTCGACGCGGGAACGACGTCCATACTTAACATTGGCTACGCCTCATATAGCAGGGGTAACTTTACGCTAGACTAACGTAAACTACGTAAAAAAATGCGCCGGCCGGACGTACGTTTCTGAATTGGCGTATCTACCTAATTAGCATATTCATCAGGTAACTTTACGGAAGCGCCACCTAGCGGCCAGCGTAAATATGCAGCCTAAGATACGACGGTGTAAGACACTTACGCCGGTCGGATCTTAGGGAAATCTATGCGTAACTGATTCTCTGAATCAGTCGCATAGTTACGACCACGCACACTCAGAGATACGACGGCGTATCCGGACATACGCCGTCATATCTCCTTTCTGAATCCGGGCCACGTTGTCTAAATGCAGCTGTCCCCAGTTTATTCCGGAATGCTTGTACAACAGCGTTCTAGGTTGTCAACTTTACTTAAATCATTATGCATTTTGAAAAACAAATCTTCTTGTAAATGAACAGACTGTCAGTCCACAGATATTTGTGCACATCAAACTTACTATCAAACTCTGCTAACTCCAATATGAAAGTCTACTGTAAAGATTACACATTTTCTTTATCTTCTATTGAGGTATGCATGGAGTCCTAAACCTTTTTTTTTTTAAAGAGGAAACAAAAAAAAATGTAGGCCAGTCCAGGGTAACCTATCCCACTATTAGCTTCCATTTTTTGTTAGTGGATGTCTTCTCTACAGCTTTCCTGCGTTCGTAAACAATTTTTTCCAGTACCCTTTTTGCTGCTTTGATTTATTTTCTTCAATCAAGACTCTTCTCTACATGCTGCTCGAGCTTATTCTCTTAATTTGCAGCTTCGCAGTGTGGTCATTTTCAACCTGGATTTTGGAGTGATAAATCTGGACCGTAGTGGGCTGTGCCGGGAAAGTGAGTTCTGTCACTGTGTTCTATGTAGGGTGCTATCCATACTCCATTATTTTCAGGTACAGAGCCACTGGGATTCCATCAGCACTTGTCCTTTCTCGGAGGACCCACATAGTAAGTAGGCTGGTCAGGTCAAGCATCGGGAGCTACTTCACTTAGGCTGCTTTCACATTGGGGATAGAGCCGCAGTGACGGTATAGCCGCGCTATTTGTAGCGCCGCTATACCGTCGTATTTACCGCGATATTCGGGCGCTAGCGGTGAGGTTTTAACCCCGGCTAGCGGCCGGAAAAGGGTTGCGTTGCAGGCGGTATTACCGCGGTTTCCCATTGATTTCAATGGGAGGGCGCGGTATAGGAGCGGTGAACACACCGCTCCTATACCGCAGTAAAGATGCGGCTAGCAGGACTTTTGGAGGGCTCCTGCTAGCGCACCGCTTCAGTGTGAAAGCCTTCAGGCTTTCACATTGAACACTACAGGGCAGGTTTTTTTCATGCGGTATAGCAGTGCTATTTTTAGCGCTGTACCGCATGAAAAACGCCTCAATGTGAAAGGGGCCTAACTTAGGTTGCTCTCCGCACTCTTTCCCGTGCAGAGTGTTAAGGAAGTATCTTCTACCTTCTGCTTTCTTATAATAGGACCTACATAGGGCTTTGGTCTTTGATCTGTTCTTACTGCCCACCTACAGTGACTTAGGTCACCCCTGGCCATCCAACCCGCAGCTGCCCCGGCTTTGCAAGTACTTGAGGCCTTGCCTCTTATCACGAGCCTGTACAATGCCTAAATAAGTGAAATAAGGTTATTGCGCAAAATATATAAAACACATAATAATGCTGTGGTCAAAAATATAAATAGTGCAAAAGTGGTAAAGGTGACCAAATAAATCAAATAATAAAAAAAACAAATAATCAAGTCCATAAGTGAAGTGGCAGTAAACACTGCTAAAGAAGAAGAATCGATGTCCACCAATCCCAGAGAGGAATGAGTAACTGCACCAAAAGAGTTCAATCTGGTCTCCCAGAACTCTCACCTCACCAATGGATCTAATCAGCAGTACAGTATACGATGTATCCTCCTGCATAAACTGTTCCACACTCAAACTTCCTTGGAGTCTTACGGTCCGGATAGCCAAAACCTTAACCCGTCTCCTTTAAAAGTACCTGTATGATCTCCGTACCCGGAAACAAGAGAGACAAAGGAGAGGGCCTCCAATAGTGTAGAATTTAAAACCTAGGGAATATTTATTGCGGTGTAAATACGCTTACATGGAATATATAAAACGAGTGCATAAAAATATAGACAGTGGCGTCCTCAGCGCCGTCTCACGTCACTCCTGGTGTACGTCTGTCCACGGCCAATCCCTACGCGTTACGACACAGTCACGTGTCTTCATCTGGGGAAACACAATACTGTACAATGCCTAACCACCACACAGCTGCAACAGGTCTTCTTTTAAACAGGGGGGGATGACAGTTCTGCTGAAATGGGTGACAGCAGCTCACATTCTACTAGTGGTGCTGGGACTGCTTGCAACCTACATTCTTATGGTGCTAACACCTGCAGCCTTCAATCTTGTTTTGCTTTGATTTAACCACTTGCCGATAGGCCCGTAGTAATTTTGCTGCTGGCCGACGCTCCCCAGACACCGCGACATTCCCGTACGCTGCGGTGCACTTCCTGGTTTACAGGTGCGTGCGCTCCCTGTTTCTCATATGTGGTTAGACACAGCATGAGTTCGTCAACAGGCTCGCAGTCAATGATTTTGGCTGTGACCTGCTGATGACTGTGGCCAATCAGGAAGAAAAGACAGCAAGCCTGTGAGTAAATTCAGCACCCATTTACCTGTTGGGCATACAGTTAACTATTTGATTGCCCTCCTGATCACCCCTATCACCCAGCCAATGTCATTAGTATATTGTCAGTGTGCAGTTTTATCACTGATCAATGTAATAATGTAACTAGCCACGTCAAATAGCGTCAGTTAGTGTTCCTCCCTGCCAGTGTCAGTTAGTGCCAGTCCCTGATTGCCGCCACACTATTAGAATCACTCTACAAGTCGCTGATCGCCACTATTACTAGTAATGTGTCCATCTGGGTCCTTATCCTGTGCACAGTCAAAACTATACTTGTGTCCCCAATGGTATAGTGTTCCCATAAACGCAGTGTTAGCAGGATCAGTCTCTATCACTGCTTGAGACATGTAGCCGAATAAATTTTGGCCTAAATATATGAAGAAATTAGATGTTATTGGATATGTTTTATAACGGAAAGTAGAAAATATATATTTTTTTATTATAAAATAAAAAATAAAAAAAAACAGTGGTGATCAAATATCATCAAAAGAAAGCTCTATTTGTGTGAAGAGAAAATTATATAAATTTAATTTGGGTACAGTTTTGCAAGACCGAGCAATTGTCAGTTTATAGTAGCACAGTGCTAATTAGCAAAAACTACTGCTTTGCTGCAAAATATAATCATACTGGTAATGGGAAGGGTCATCCTGGGCTTGCCTACAGTTTTACATTTGTCAGTGTCTAATCCTCTTGTAAGTGGCAGTATAACCTGACGGTTTTAGACGTTTTGTGTCCCTTACTGCTCTCCAAGATATGGATTTTATGATGAGAATAAAAATCTTATTTTTCTCCTTTTTCATAAAGTGGGGATAGATAGACCCTTTGTCAAGTTTTTTTTGCATGTATGGGGAGAAAGGATGAAAGCACCAAGCCTTGGGATTGGTCCAGATATTAATTTGTTACAATAAAAGGGCCCATTGAGAGTTGACAGCCAATGCATTTTGGAGATTATACACTAATCCCTCTTCATCAGGACTTGACATTATAGTGTGAGAGTAATCTGGACAGTTGGTTTCTATATAGATTGTACTTTGAAGCCCACTCAGTAAAGTTTTTGGCAGCCAGACAGCTGTCCCGCGCGCCTCCAACCTAGTTCCAAAGTTTTTATTGCTGTCTCTTTCTTTCCAAGGGTGATTGACCCTCATTTGGTCTGGTGACCGTTGATTACTTACCGTATATACTCGAGTATAAGC
Source organism: Rana temporaria (assembly GCF_905171775.1). NCBI lineage: Eukaryota > Metazoa > Chordata > Amphibia > Anura > Ranidae > Rana > Rana temporaria. The sequence goes on along the minus strand of NC_053499.1, from coordinate 131,971,938 downwards.
CAAGTTTTTTAGCACATTTTTTTCTGTGCTGAAAATGCCCCCCTCGGCTTATACTCGAGTCACCTTTTTGCGCCTGATTTCCTGGAATTCGGGGACCCGAAACCGGCTGGCCGTAGGTCCACTGGATCTTAAACTTGGCACACATGTAGCCCCACTCTTCCTCTACAAGTGTGCAAATATTGTTGTCCGGGGAACCTCTGGCTGGGGAGCACAGATTTTTCGAACCCGGGCACCCCTTCCATAGACTCCCATGTTAAACGTTAGTCTAGTCATGGACACAGTGAGGCGTGGGCACAGTGAGGCATGGGCACAGTGAGGCATGGGCACAGTGAGGCGTGGACATAGTGAGGCATGGGCACAGTGAGGCATGGGCACAGTGAGGCGTGGACACAGTGAGGCATGGGCACAGTGAGACATGGGCACAGTGAGGCATGGACACAGTGAGGCATGCACATGGACACAGTGAGGCAAAGTGAGGCAAAGTGAGGCATGCAGATGGACACCCTAGGCTTATACTCGAGTCAATAAGTTTTTCCATTTTTTGTGGTAAAATTAGGTGCCTCGGCTTATATTCGGGTCAGCTTATACTCGAGAATATACAGTAATTTCATTTAATTTTGTCTGAAAAAATATATATATACAGTATATTATTGTCATTACTTTCTTTTAGTTTATATTAATACAGAGACCATGTATTGATTTTCATGTTTGTGTTTCAGAGGAGAATATCTGCAAGTTGTACTGCACGGCTGAGGATTTTGATTTTTTCTTTGCACTGTCCAACAAAGTGAAAGATGGAACACCATGTTCTGCTAGTGGATACGATGTTTGTATTGATGGAAGCTGTGAGGTAAGAAATGCTGTGATGAATATGACATTAATTCATAATAAGGGTCCATTCCCTGCAGAAGTTATATTTTAGTTATTGACAGAGCCCAGTAGGCTTCTTATATGTCTTGGAAAATCCAACAGTGATGCCCTGTACACACGATGGGTCAATCCGATGAGAACGGTCTGATGGATTTTTCCATCAGTTAACCGATGAAGCTGACTGATGGTCAGTCGTGCCTACACACCATCGGTTAAAAAAACGATCGTGTCAGAACGCGGTGACGTAAACCACGTACGACGGCACTATAAAGGGGAAGTTCAAATCCAATGGCGCCACCCTTGGGGCTGCTTTAGCTGATTTTGTGTTAGTAAAAGACGATTCGCGCTTTTCTGTCTGTTACAGCGTGATGAATGTGCTATCTCCATAACGAATGCTAGTTTTACCAGAACGAGCGCTCCCGTCCCCTAATTTAGTCTGAGCATGCGTGGATTTTTAACCGATGGACGTGCCTACAAACGATCGTTTTTTTTCTATCGGTTAAGTATCCATCCGTTAATTTTAAAACAAGTTTCACATTTTTTAACCGATGGATAAATAACCGATGGGGCCTACACACGATCGGTTTGGTCTGATGAAAATGGTCCATCAGACCGTTCTCATCGGATTGACCGATCGTGTGTACGCGGCATAAGACCTCCCTGCCATAATTCCAGAATCTTCTTCTGTCTACCTGGGAGTTTTAGGTGTTCTGCCCACCTTTTTGAGCTCAAGATCCACCAATAGAATCTTGAAGAGAAAAAAATAAATATTAGGTGATTTAACTCTACAGCAGCATCTACCTAAAACTGAAATATCAATTTCAAGTTGAATAATTCCTTAGGTGGTTAATTAGCTTGAGTTGTGTTAAGGCAGTCTATTCCTTTGAAGTAGACTGTCCATGCACTGCAGTCCAGGTTAAAATGTGCTGTGCCCCTATTAAGCCTCGTACACTACTGTAGGAGAGAGGGGGAGGGAGGGGTTTGCCTGAGAAATGTTCTTTTCCTGTATTGTTGCTTCTGTTAAGACAGTGATCCGACTTCTGAGGCGACTTCCATTGAAATCAATGGGTAAAAGTTGCCTACAAGTCGCCTACAAGTCGGATTGAAGTAGTACAGGAACCTTTTTTGAGGTCGGAGCGACTTCAGTAGTGTACATTAAGACAGCTCCATTCACTTACATTGACTTTCTCATGCAGCGCGACTTGGGGCGACTTGAAGTCGGATCCAAAGTCGTCCCTGTGTGAATGGGCTCTAAGTCCCTGCGAGATACAGAAAGCCAGTGAGTCGCTTAGTTCACTAGCAGCCATTGATAACTAATGTATCTGCTTTTGGTGGACTGACCACTCAATATCGCAAAGGATAAAATGTAAATATGTAACTCTACTTGATCTTTCTAAGGCCTCGTACACACGATAGGTTAAACAGAGGACAACGGTCTAAGGCCCCATACACACGGGAGGATTTATCCGCGGATACGGTCCAGCGGACCGTTTCCGCGGATAAATCCTCTCGAGGATTTCAGCAGATTTTAATGCGATGGAGTGTACTCACCATCGCATTGAAATCCGCGCCGAAATCCTCTGGCGATGACGTGTCGCGCCGTCGCCGCGATTATGACGCGGCGACGTGCGCGACGCTGTCATATAAGGAATTCCACGCATGCGTCGAATCATTACGACGCATGCGGGGGATCCCTTCGGACGGATGGATCCGGTGAGTCTATACAGACCAGCGGATCCATCCGTTGGGATGGACTCCAGCAGATGGATTTGTTCTGCATGTCAGCGAATATTCGATCTGCTGGAATCCATCCCAGGGGAGATATATCCGCGGAAACAGATCCGCTGGCGTGTACACACCATAGGATCTATCCGCTGAAACCCATTTGCTGGGATTTATCTGCGGATGGATTCTATGGTGTGTACGGGGCCTGAGGGACAGTTTTTATCTGTCAAAACCGATCGTGTGTGGGCCCCATAGGTTATTTAACCATCGGTTAAAAAAAAGCCAACTTGCTTTAAATTTAACCGATGGATTCCTAACCGATGGGAAAAAAACGATCGTTAGTAGGCACAACCATCGGTTAAAAATCCACGCATGCTCAGAATCAAGTCGACGCATGCTTGGAAGCATTGAACTTCATTTTTTCCAGCACGTCGTTGTGTTTTACGTCACCGCGTTCTGACATGATCGTTTTTTAAACCAATGGTGTGTAGGCGTGACTGATCAACAGTCAGCTTCATCGGTTAACCGATGAAAAGGTCCACCGGTCCATTCTCATCGGATGGACTGATCGTGTGTACACGGCATCAGACTGAAGCCTCGTACACACGACCGAGTTTCTCAGCAAGAAACTTGCTGGGAGATATTTTTTTGCCGAGGAAACCGGTCGTGTGTACATTTTCGTCGAGGAAACTGTCGAGAAACTTGACGAGCCAAAAAGAGAGCATGTTCTCTATTTCCTTGACGGGAATGGAGAAAATTGGCTTGTCAAGTTCCTCGACAGCCTAACAAGGAACTCGACGAGGAAAACGATGTGTTTCGCCCGTCGAGTTTCTCGGTCGTGTGTACGAGGCTTAAAGTGGAGTTCCACCCATAAATATAACATTACATCAGTAGTTTTAAAAAAATGTCATTAGTCCTTTAAGAGGAAAAAAAAATTTTTTTAGATGCCTTCAAAGTGTTGTTGCTAGGCAGAATAGTTAATCTTCCCACTTCCTGCACCTAGGTGCTTAAGCTTCCTAACCTACACCGCACAGACTCCTGGGAATGTAGTGGGTGTAACTTTCCAGGAGTCTGTGCACTCCCCAGTCTCGAAGAATCATGTGACTTGGACAGTACAGGTGCTGAAACCTGATCTGAAAGGCTGAAATCCAGGAAGTCATACAGTCTGGCTTCATGATGCCCACACTTAAGATGGCCCCAGTCAATTTCTATTTTATAAAGTGTCTAAATGCTGTAACAACCTAACAAAACGGACCTTAGTTTACAGACTAACTTTACTGGAATACATTAAGCTTGTGTATTACAGGGGTATTTATATTTAAAAAGTGAAATTGTGGCCGGAACTCCGCTTTAAGTCAAGTAAAATTATATGAGATGCCTCAATTTGCCGATCATGATTGCTGTTTGCACTGCCTTATCAAATAAGCCAACTGTGTGTAGAAGTTCCTCAGCCATGTTATAACTTCCACCAAAGTTCACATTGAAGTTTTTCCGGCAGGAAAACACAAAACCCTTGTAATCCATCAAAAAACAATTACCACTAATTCACGCTAACCTCAAAATGTTACTTAACCGACTCCTAAATTAATTGGTTGCATTCAAAACTCTATTATCTCCTGGGTGTAAAATATCTTCTTGAATGTACAATAAAAGCGAGAAAGAGGATTTTAATTTCAGCTTGGCTTAGAGTCAGCATCCTGTGATGTGATACCTTCCGACAGTCACACTCCTCTAATGCATGTTTCATTTCTGTAATTCCGGTGCCAGCTTGTAGGCTGCGATTATGTTCTTGGATCAAAAGCAGCTCTGGATGCCTGCGGGGTTTGTAAAGGTGATAACTCAACATGCAAGTTTTACCGTGGACAGTATCTGAGCCATCACAAAACCAACGGTAAGGAGATGTCAGTGAAGTGGAACATGGATTTGTTCTGTGTAATGTTTCCCTTAGTTCACCATAGATTTTTCAGTTATCAGGGGCATTTTAGATCCATGATGACATATGGCAGAACATTATAAATCAGTCTAGTGTATCAAATGATCCTTCTGTGCAGAAACAGTTTAACAGCTTCCAGACAGCAAGTCGAATCAATGCTTTGTGGAACGTTGCCACCACACCGGTGTTAGAAAATGTACTTAATTGTTCTCCGCTCAGCATCATTTACATCTAAGCTATCTACCTGACATAACCTCATTGTATTTTCAGCAAAGACACAGCCGTTCCTGTGGAAAATCCATTTATTATAGACCCAATGCCATGTAGAAAACTTATGCCGCGTACACACGACCATTTTTCGGCATGAAAAAAAACGTTGTTTTTAAAAAATGTCATTTAACCCCCCTGGCGGTATTCCCGATTCTGACTTGGGGTTACATTTCTGTGCTGCGATCGGTAACCCCGAGTCAGACTCGGGCTCGCCTCGCTGAATCCACAACTAATAAACAGCGATAATAAATTATAATCACTTGCAGAATTGTGCGATAGCGATTTGTGGGGAAATTCGTCATAAAAAAATAAGTAAGTAATGACAGCGACAATTCTGCAACTGAGCAAATTTCAGTGATTTTGAGTTGATTACATTATTGAATAATTTTTATTATAATTATATTATTATTTGTTATAATTATTTATACTTATTTATTATATTATAATTTTGTTTTTAAAAAAAATGTCATACCCGGGATGCCTACTAGACTCTTGTTTGGACAGATTTAAGTGAGTTATTCCTATAAAATTACAGGCCTACAGTATAAAACGCCAAATTTCCTTGCAAATAATGGTACCGCTTTCAGCACCTTTTTTTCTGAAATAATCATACCGCCAGGGAGGTTAAAATGATCGTGTGTGGGCTTCACATCATTTTTCGGGCTCTGAAAAACAACAACAATTTTTTTCGAACATGCTGCATTTTTTAACGACGTTTTAAACAATGTCGTTTTTCGGGTTGTAAAAAATTATCGTGTGGGCTAAAACGGCGTTAAAAATCCACGCATGCTCAGAAGCAAGTTATGAGACAGGAGCGGTACTCGTTCTGGTAAAACTACCATACATAATGGAGTAAGCACATTCATCACGCTGTAACAGAAAAGCGCAAATCGTCTTTTACTAACACGGAATCAGCTAAAGCAGCCCCAAGGGTGGCGTCATCCGCATGGAACTTCCCTTTTATAGTGCCGTTGTACGTGTTGTACGTCACCGCGCTTTGCTAGAGCATTTTTTTTAAACGATGGTGTGTGGGCAACGTCGTTTTAATGATGAAGTTGGAAAAACTTAGTTTTTTGTACATGCTGAAAAATGATTGTGTGTACATGGCATCAAAGTCAAACTCTAGGCATATGTAGAAAAACATATTTTTTTTGCTATTGTGTATTACTTTAAAAATAGTGTGCTATTAAATACAATTTGTGTAAGTACCTATAGCTTTCTAATATCTGTTTCCTGCTATAGCAGTACTAGAGGCAATTTGAGCTTTGCTGCATACACATGTGATTAGAGGAAACACGCTAACAAGCTATAGATACAGGGCCGTCTTTAATATTGATTGGACCCTGGGAAAAAAAATCCACTTATCAACTATTTTTGCGGGCAGTGCAGGCTCAAGGGGCAGCTGTTTTGGGCCCCAAAACAATGACTGGGCCCAGGGCAGCTTCCCCTTTTGCCCTGCGTTAAAGATGTCCCTTTATAGATAGCAGAGTTTTCAGAGTTGACAACCAATTGGTAATTTCTGCTCCAATAAGAAGGCAGTGGATGGGAAGACAACTATTTCTTTACTTTATTTGACTGTGTTGTCTAGTCGTGCTGCTCGTCAGAGGTTTTGGAATCACAAAAGTGGCTAGATTGAATTACATATCCTTCAGCAAATAAGAGTTCACGTATATGCATTTCAGTTGTGTATATAGGTGTTGTATGGAGGTAAAGTGTATGTATAGCTGAAACATTTGTTTTTAAATAATAAAGTAGGGAAGTGTTCAAACCCCTTGTCTTCCTGGGGAGATTTCTCTTCATTTCCTGTCCCAAAGATGCAGCAGGAAGTGAGAGGAAATCTCTGATAAATGTGAGGGGAATTCCACTTGTCTGTTAATAAAGATATAGATACAAGGAGACAATTCCCCTTAAAAAAAAGAGAAGAATGGACTATCTCGATACCCTGGACAGATCACACGTTGCTTAAAAAATAAAAAATGTTATTGATAAAAAAAAAAAAAAATAGACTAAAAAGAAGGATATCCAAATGCAAACTAAAACGTACATTTAAAAAATATAAACAAAAACATATGGTGTGACCATACATGTTACACTGATGCTACACAATGGAAAATAGGACATATAGTAAGTCCTCAGTGAGTGTCCATCCTCTACATGTTTCGCAGAAATCTACTGCTTCTTCAGGAAGAACAGTAAATAATAAAATCAATGAGCCAGAACACAAGGACCAGGGACAAGACGGCGATGTCGCCAATATTCCCCTATGGCAAACATGGGGGGCAAATATTGAGTGGGTGTGTAAGGACTAAGTAGCCACTGAAGCACCAACATTTCTTAGGTACAACCATGGGGGAATAAATAAAGGGGAAGGAAGCTGAAGTGGGGTATAAATATCTCCACATACACTTCAGGAGAGCAAAACAGAGAGGTAACAAGAGCTGAATACAGCAGTTCAGATTTAAAGGGGTTGTAAAGGTGCGTGTTTTTTCACCTTAATGCATCCTATGCATTAAGGTGAGAAAAAAACTGTCAATGACAGCCCTCCCAGCCCCCCGTTTTACTTACCTGAGCCCGTTCACCTGCTGTGCGCATCCCCCAGCGTCCTCTGGCTCGCGCTGCTGTCAATCCCATCCAATGACACGGCACACCAGGGGGCGGGGTCGAGTGATACAGTCGGCGGCTTTAGCTCGCAAGCTAACCCATGAAGGGGGTTAGCTCTTGTGGGGAGGAGCCGAGACAGCCGCAGAGGGACCCCAGAAGACGAGGATCGGGGCCACTCATTGTGGAGGTAAGTATAACATGTTTGTTATTTAAAAAGGAAAAAAAACAAAGCCATACAACCACTTTAAGCCATAAATAATACATAGAGTGGTAATCCACAGATGGCCCAAAGACCTGAGTGGCAGCTTCTGATAAAATAGGCACAATCCGAAAGCAATCTCTTGAGAATCAGTTGATTGCTTACTACATTACAAAAATGTTTGAAGTCATCTAAATTATTTAACCTTTGTTTTAAAGCGGGAGTTCACCCATAAAACAATTTTTCCCCTTAGATGGATGCTCGTTTTGTCTAGGGGAATCGGCTAGTTGTTTTAAAATATGATCTGTACTTACCGTTTTCGAGATGCATCTTCTCTGTCGCTTCCGGGTATGGGTCTTCGGGAGCGGGCGTTCCTTCTTGATTGACAGTCTTCCGAGAGGCTTCCGACGGTCGCATCCATCACGTCACTAGTAGCCGAAAGAAGCCGAACGTCGGTGCGGCTCTATACTGCGCCTGCGCACCGACATTCGGCTTCTTTCGGAAAATATGTAGATGGGCGAAGGACCAAATGTACCTTCTGTGTGCTGACGACAACACTTGGTTTCAACATTGGTTAATTTACTTAGGTTATCAAAATTAAAGGCAGATCCACTTTGAACTACAAGTGCACTTCAAGTTCCATCGCTGTAGATCTGAGGGGGACATGCAAGGAAAATAAAAAACAGCATTTTTGCTTGCACATGATTGGATGAATAGATTAAATCAGCAGAGCTTCCCCTGATTTCAGAGCTTCCCCTCAGATCTACAGCGATCTACAGCAACTGCACTTCCAAGTGCACTTGCATTGCACTTGTAGTGTGGAGTGGATTTGCCTTTAGTAAATCAACCCCACTGTGTACTGATTACCACTGGCCTGTCCAGATATGAAGCATATACATTTTGACTTTTATCCTCTTGATTAAGCACATGTGTTCAAGAAATAAACTTATATACATATACTCATCCGTCCTCATTACTGTTCAGATTATTATACAGTGGTGACCATACCGGCAGGTGCCAGAAGTATCCATTTTCAGGAGATCGAAGTCTCAACCAGCTACCTCGCAGTAAGAAACCTAAACAAGAAGTATTATTTAACTGGGGACTGGACCATCGACTGGCCTGGGAAGTTCTCATTTGCTGGGACTGTTTTCAACTACCAAAGACCTTTTCAACAGACTGAGAGCATTTATGCATCTGGACCAACAAATGAAACACTGGTTTTGGAAGTAAGATTTTATATTTATTATAATTTTTCATTTTAAATACTATCTGAAACATGCAATTAGGTTTCTTAGATCTCACCATACGCGTGCGCACAGGGTGTGCTGTGTGTGCCCAGGCACACCCTAACAGTGGCGTAGCGTGGGTTGTCAGCGCCTGGGGCGATGCAAGTAATTTGCGCCCCCAACCCATGGACTTATTTATTTTCAGTTATCTCCAGTCTGGTCACATGATCCATTATGTGAGACAGAGGTGGCTATAGGGAAGAGGAGAGCGTGCTTGATAATGACTGGTAAAGCCTGGAGTGGTGACATCATGCATATGTTCCTATGTCATGTTTGTTGGCGCTCCCTCCTCTTCACACTCATGACAGCGCCCTTCTAAATTTTACGCCCGGGGCGGTGGCCCCCCCTCGCACCCCCCACGCTATGCCACTGCACCCTTATCACCCCATGTGCATTAGTGTTATCGCTTTGTGTAGCGGCAGGAACATGGGAAAGATCTCCCTCTTACCGGCTCTGCCATAAGAGAAGTGTTTATGCTCTTCCCTTTCACTGTGCCAGAAGGGAGATCAATGTGTCGGGGTCATACATATTTAGACACATACACATGCATGTGTGTTTTAGCTTAAGGGTGCACACCCTAATGCAATAGACTGTGCACACCTATGGATCTCACCAGGTATCCAGAAGAGCAACATTTAAAAGACAAGTGAAACCTAGATAAGGAACTGCAGCCCGAGTTGTTGACTTGTGTTGCAAAGTTACATAGTAGGTAAGGTTGAATAAAGACAATAGTCCATCCAGTTCAACCTGTGTAGGTGTACATGTGTCAGTGTCGATAATCATTTTCCATATCCCTGTATGTTGTGTTCTTTAAGATGCACATCCAAGAGTCTATTACAAATATCAATACTCCCCGCTGACACCACCAATTGTGGTAGCGAGTTCCACATCCCTATCGCCCTGACAGTGAAAAACCCCCTGCGCAGCTTAAAGCGGAGTTGCATCCAAAAGTGGAACTTCCACTTATTTGCTTCCTCCACCCTCCGGTGCCACATTTGGCACCTTTCAGGGGGGAGGAGTGAAAGTATACCTGTTTTTGACATTGTCCTTGTCCCCCACTTCCGGTAGACGGCACGGCGGCGCCATCTCTCAGAAGTTCATCCTCCTTCCTCCGCCGCCGGGCCAATTCGAAAATGCAGCGCTGCTATGTGTCTCTCATAGTCTTTTAGCCATCCTGATTTTGTTCTTACACCTCTTATTGCATTCCTAAGACTTTTTACATTTATACGGTTTAGCCACCCAGGTTTAACCTTTGCTATTCTATATTTATGGCATAATGCGCTTGAAGGGTAAGGGTGGTGCCTGTATGAAGGGGTGTAATATATACATAAAGCAGCAAGACTCTCCAACCAATGGGGGACTTTCCGAAGTCCACGATTGTCTGAGATAAGCCATTCTCTAAGGGTTATAATCAGCATGTTCATGACTAAAAATACAGTTAGCCATGCTATTAATTTGAGGTTCAGAACACATTGGTCTCAGGATACTTGAAGGGCGAGCTGTACATGTTGAAAATGTGAGTCACTGCTTCAAGTACAAGATATCTTTAGTCAAGCTGGTTAGGACAATGTGTGGTTAGATTTTGATCAAAGTTCCAAGCACAACAAGCCAGAAGGATCTGACCTTATATAAACACTTAATTATAATCTGGACTGACCGAGTTCCACTAGGGAAATGTTTAATGAATGAGTTGTGTTGTTAACAGCTTCTCACTGATGTATGTAAGCTTTCAATAGAACTCTGATGTGTTTAATCCTCTCCTTTGCGCAAAACTCAGTGGCCGCAGAAGAGCCTGTGTGATTAAATGTAATGCAATTGAATTATGCAGGCAATGCCAGTAGCCCTGTGCTAAATAATTTACATAATTTACATACATAGTTAATTTTCATACATAAATACATATATAATTTATGGCCCGGATTCACAAAGCACTTACGCCGACGAATCTCGAGATACGCCGCGTAAGTGTAACTATGCGCCGTCGTATCTGTGCGCCGTGCCCACAAAACTAGATACGGTGAAAATAGTCTTCCTATGACAGACGTAACTTGCCTACGCCGTCGTATCGTGGGCGCATATTTACGCCGGGGCGCATTTGCCGCTCCCATAGATTTTCTATGCATATATGCAAATGAGGGAGATACGCCGATTCACAAACGTAGTTGCGCCCGGCGCATCATATACGCAGTTTTCGTAAGTCGTACATCCGGCGTAAAGTTATTCCCCATATAGGAGGCACAACACATGCAAAGGAATGGACCAGGGAACACAAGCCGTCGTATCTTTTGACGTTTACGTTGTACGTGAATATGACTAGGCGTAGGTTACGTTCACGTTGTAGGCAGTGATTCGACGTATCTTAGGCAGTTGTCTCAACGTGATTCTGAGCATGCGCACTGGGATGTGGCCACGGGACGGTGCATGCGCCGTTAATTTTAAGTACTTCTATGACGCCTTGGCCCATCATTTGCATCACACCTCATTAGCATGGCTCACGCACACTCCCACCTACACTGGCTTACGCCGAGGAAACCCAGCATATCTTTAACAGCGAGTGGGAGCAAGTGCTTTGTGAATCCAGTGCTTGCCTCTGTGCGCTGCGCCGGCGTAGCGTAAAAAAAGATACGCTACGGCGGCATAAATATGCACCGATGTCTGTGAATCCGGGCCTATATATATATATATATATATATACACGAGGGAAGGGATTAATAAACAGTGCTGGATATTGATAGGATTATTTAGACCAGGCTAATTTCTTTAAATATTTAACTTAATTTTACTTTTTTTAACAAACATAGGCCCAGATTCACGTAGGAGATACGATGGCGTATCTCCAGATACGCCGTCGTATCTCTGAGTGTGAGGTGTCGTATCTTGGCGCCTGATTCAAAGAATCAGATACGCCAGAATTTCTCTAAGATACGACCAGCGTAAGTCTCCTACGCCGTCGTATCCTAACTGTATATTTACGCTGCCCGCTAGGGGCGTGTACGCTGATTTACGCCTAGAATATTTAAATCAGCTAGATACGCCTATTCACGAACGTACGCCCGGCCAGCTACGCCGTTTACGTTAGGCTTTTTCCGGCGTAAAGTTACCCCTGCTATATGAGGCACAGCCAATGTTAAGTATGGACGTCGGGCCAGCGTCAAATTTTCCATCGATTACGTTGTTTGCGTAAGTCGTTTGCAAATAGGGCTGTGCGGCATTGGCTTTTTGCCGGTTAATTTGGAGCATGCGCACTGGGATACTTTCACGGACGGCGCATTCGCCGTTCGTAAAAATCGTCATTTACGTGGGGTCACAAGAAATTAACATAAAACACGCCCACATGTTCCATATTTGAATTGGGCGGGCTTACGCTGGGCTCTGAGGCTGCTGGGCTCTGAGGAAGAGGCCCCTGATGCCTCGAAACGCGTAAGTAAGCAGTGACGTACCTTGAACCTCCCCCCTATATTCCGGAGTGTGTTCGAGGGGTATTTTATTTCATCGTTTATGACAAGCCTTTTATCACCATTTGTTTGTGAGTAGTTTTCAATTTGATTTTTTATTTAATAAATTGTCAAATGGTAGTACACGAGGCTGGTGCGCCTTTCTTTCTCCCTTCGGGCTTACGCCGGCCTATTTATGCTACGCCGCCGCAACTTTGCTTTGTGAATACTGCACTTGCCTGTCAAAGTTGCGGAGGCGTAGCGTAAATAGGATACGTTACGCCCACTCACAAACACGCGCTCCCTACGTGAATCCCGGCCATAATGTATATATTTCAGTTTGCTACTACTTTATGCCATCACCCACAATTCAGCATTTATTTTAGAGGCCTCAGTGACAATAGTTTACACAATAGAGAGAATTAGGTTTGCCACTGCTTGAATAACCAAACTTTATGGTTAATTTTAGTGACTCTGGCAAATCCTAGGCTTGGAGTCTGTGGTTTTAAAATGAACTAACTGTAAATTTTATGAGTCTTTGCCCTGTGGTCAGGCTTGCCGAGAGCTGTGTCTTTAAAGTCAGGTGGCGCATTTGTCAGCGGTAGACCTAAAAACTCTATTCTGAGCCTGGGCGTTCTTTATGAGCTGCTTCACCAACTTTAAATCTAAAACTTATTTCCACTTGGCTGAATAGGTCCTGGATCCAAGCCAGATAAGTAGGCTGTAGCCCTGGAGGTCCTTCCAACTCGAAGGGTTTAAATTACTGGCTCTGCATCCAGACTTTTAATGTGGAGTTGTTAGAAAATAGCTTCATTTATTATTTAGGAAATGTTAAAATTGCTGCTGGAAATATTCCATTTCAGCCTTAAAAATAGAACTGTTTCAGTAGTTTCTGATGGCAAATTTCACCATTCTTCTTGAGTATGTGTTTAGTTGTAGCAAACTACAGATTGCTTAGATTCTCAAGTCAAAAGTTAATTGCATTTCATTTGTGATTTAAGCTGCATTCACACTTTCACATAGAGGGAACAAGCGTTCTCGCTTGCAATTCTGTTGGGTATAATTTGCACGTAATTTCACGGGTCATACATAGGGCAGCCCATTTACTTCATGGGCTGTCCTATGTGTGGAGCTCCTGCTTATTTTTGGGTGACAAGCATGCCATGTTTTTAAAACTCTTGTGATTCGAAGATCATAGCAGAATTGCAGAGGGAAGGAATGGTAGAGGGAAGGGTAGAGGAGAGAGTCTGAGGCCCCGTACACATTACCGAGTTCCTCGGCAGAATTCAGCCAGAAACTCGATCGGAGCTGTATTCTGCCGAGAAACCCGGCCGTGTGTACACTTTCGGCCGAGGAAACCGACGAGGATCTCATCGGGCCAAATAGAGAACATGTTCTCTATTTCCTCGTTAGTCAACGGGGAAACTTGGCTCACCGAGATCCTCGGCGGCTTCACAAGGAACTCGACGAGCAAAACGATGTGTTTTGCTCGTCGAGTTTCTCGGCCGTGTGTACGGGGCCTGAGTGGGTCGGAACAAAAGTCTGGTACTTGGAGAGATCTGGGGTGGGTTGGGTGAGGGTGGGATTTGTGGGGTTTTTTTTTTGGGGAGGGGGGTGGGAGTTATTAATTTTAGACTGTTGGCATTCGGCATTTGTGGGGCCAGTAGTGGCAGCCTGGCCCTGCCTGAATTTGTTTTGTATGAATCGTTGTCTAAAAAAAAATCTAATAAAGAAATTGGGAAAAAAAACAAAACAAAGATCATAGCAGAATTGCATCACTTTTGAGATGCCTTTAAGGAATAATGGCACTCAAAAGTGTGCAATTTGGGGTCACTGGTAGAATCTCTGCTTTCTACATTGGTTCTCTAAAGTGTAGCGGCCATCTTGCCAGTAATTCTGCTCCCCTTTTGACTGCTGGTCAGTAGGAAGGTCTGGAGAGGAGCTGAGAGCATTACTGTTTGGATTGAAGAGCTTGGTTTACTACTATCCTTGTGAGTGTAATTTTATCTTTACAATAAAAACATAGGGCTAGATTGTGGAAGAATTTACACCGGCGTATTTATAGATACGCCGCGTAAATTCAAAGCTGCGCCGGCGTATCTTCTTTCTGTATTCAGAAAGCAAGATACGCCGAAATTAGGCTAAGATCCGACTGTCTCTTACGCCGTCGTATCTTAGGGTGCACATTTACGCTGGCCGCTAGGTGGCGCTTCCGTAGTTTTCGGCGTAAGTTCGCGAATAGGGCTGGACGTAATTTACGTTCACGTCGAAAGCAATGACGATTTGCGGCGGAATTTCGAGCATGCGCCGTTGTAAAAAACTTAAAATACGCCCACATCATCCCCATTTGAATTAGGCGGGCTTACGCCGGCCCACATACGTTACGCCGCTGTAACTTAGGGCGCAAGTTCTTTATGAATATGGAACTTGCGCCCTAATTTACGGCGGCGTAACGTATCGGAGACAGAACTGGGATGTGTGTGTTTACACACACACACACACGTCCCTGTTCTGCCTCTTGTGCCCGCATTCGGTCACAATGAGGATCGGCACCCCCCACAATGCAGAGGGCGTGCATGCCAGCTATCTTGCTTAAAGGAGCCGACGTACAGCTACGATGGCTCGGGGGATCATTCCGACCTGCCGCATTATAATGACGGTGGCTTGTCGGCAAGCGGTTAAAGTGAATTTCCTGCTGTTCCATCACAAATTCTATCCCCTGCACTGATCCCTAGTAGTGTATTGACTTTGTTGACTGCTCTCCATCTGCTGTCCTTATTTCAATCTTACTTTATCTTCATTGACAATATTGTCACAACTGACATTGTCAAGTGTCAGGCCCCGTACACACGACCGAGGAACTCGACGTGCCAAACACATCGAGTTCCTCGTCGAGTTCAGTGTGGAAGCCGCCGAGGAACTCGGCGGGCCGACTTTTCCCATTGACTAACGAGAAAATAGAGAACATGTTCTCTTTTCGGCCCGACGAGTTCCTCGTCGGCTTCCTCGCTGAAAAGTGTACACACGACCGAGTTTCTCGCCAGAATCCAGCTCCGACCGAGTTTCTGGCTTAATTCTGTCGTGTGTACGGGGCCTTACAGAGAGAAGTTGCCGAGAGGCCCTGTCAAAATTTTGCTATGGAGCCCCATGATCTATGTTTCCTCCCTTTTTTGTGGCCTAAGGCAATTGGCCTTATGCACTTCTTAAGTTATTCCACCTCATCCTCAAGAGATGCTCCATCTAAGCTAGGACACACCTCACAGTCCGCAGTCAGTTTCCCCAAAAATGTTATGTTTTCATCCTTATGCCAGAAGGTTGTAATATATGTATGCTACAGTAAGCCTGGGGGTGTGCCTACCGAAATACTTTCCTATTGTCATAAATACAAACATAAAAAAGAAACAATGTTCAAGTTTAGAAGAGAAAATTATGAAATGTAATTCCTTTAACACTGCGTTAGTGACCTTGACATAAAAATCGAATTAAAAGATCCTTTTTTTTTTCCTACAGCAGTGCATATGAAAGTTTTTTACTGTCCATCAGACACATTTTTGCATTCCTGCAATCCCACTTGGGTTAATTAAACAGGTTTTATTTCATTTTCCCAATCATAAAAAGATGTAAGCATACAATTTTGGCCTGGTTCGAAGCCTTGGGCTTCCTCAGCGGGCTCCAGTGGGATTTCTGTTACTTCCTAAACAAGAGCAATACAGAGTAACTGTCCACAGCCTCAGATGATATTTATGATAGTTAATTATATTTTATTTTTATATTTGTTTTGTTCCACTTTTTTTATACACCTGTGCTAGAGGATTTCCACAAACCTAATAAAGTGCATACAAATATGTCAAATCTATACAAAGAGCTATGGAAAAATGTATAGAAAAAAAAAGTCTTTGTCCCGTAATGTACATACATTTACATATATATTTCTGCATAGTTTTTCTGTATAGCAGGAATGTCCAACCTTTTGACCTTCCTGGACCACACTGGAAGAGGAGGAATTGTCTTGGGCCACACATAAAATACATTAAAGCGGGGGTTCACCCTAAAAAAAAAAAAAATTTCTACCATGTCATCCAACATACTAGCGCGAGCTACAGTATGCCTTTATTTTAATTTTTTGCGCTGTACTCACAGTTTAATCCCGTAGTTAAGTTTCAGACTCCCCGCGAGGAGTAGGCGTTCCTATGCAGAGGGGAACATGATTGACGGCCGGCTATGGCGCGTCACGCTTCCCGAAAATACCTGAAATACGACTTGGCTCTTCACGGCGCCTGCGCAGTCAGCTCCTAGTCTGTGCGCAGACGCCGTATAGCGCCGTGAAGAGCCGAGTCCTACTCCGACTATTTTCGGGAAGCGTGACGCGCCATAGCCGGCCGTCAATCATGTTCCCCTCTGCATAGGAACGCCCATTCCCCGCGGGGAGTCTGAAACTTAACTACGGGATTAAACTGTGAGTACGGCGCAAAAAAATAAAATAAAGGCATACTGTAGCTCGCGCTAGTATGCTGGATTTCATGGTAGAAACTTGTTTTTAAGGGTGAACCCCCGCTTTAACAATAAGGATAACTGATAAGCAGAAAAAGTCAAGCAGATCACAAGTTAACGTTTACTGATACAGATGATTTACCTATCTGAATAATACGTTTTTATGATAATATTTTTATTATAAAAGTGAAAGAGGGCAGAATAAAACTATTGCAATATTTAACACTGTTTTTGATTAACTAACGTTTCAGTATCTTGTTTAATGGATGTAGTAACAATTCTCATTGAATTCTCAAGGTGCTCATCAGATATTTTGGTTCTAATTTTGCCCTTTCTGTGCATCATCCTTGAAAATGGTTACTCACAAATATAGGTGCTGCCAAAAACGGATTACATGAATACGACGTGATTGTGAAGAGTTGGATATTTTTATTTGGGCAGATAAAAATGATAAGAGTCCAGTAAAGAGACACTGACAATTTTTTTTTCGGCTGCATGTGTTCGCTAAGGCCCCATTCACCTGGACCGCCTGTCAGTTTTGACGGCGGACCTGAACGGCCGCTCCATGCAGTCTTATGGAGCGTCGGATGTCAGCAGAGACATGTCCGCTGACATCCCACCCAATCCGCCAAAATCAGACGTATGGCGATACGTCCATATCCATCCATATCCATCCATGGTGGATCGGATCCGTTTTCATCTGATCGCTCCATAGGAATCAGCAGCGCTGCACAAGCCCCTCCCCGCTCAGTGAGCAGAGAAGAGCTTGTCATCTGCCAGCTCAGCGTAGATCTGCGGACTGATCTCCCGCTGAAATGTCGGGAGCAGGCGGACTCCGTAGCGAATGGGGCCTTAGTGTAAATGCATTTTTACAAAAATATTCCAAAAACAAATCAACATTTTTAAGCAAAGTTACAATTTAGTGTGGCTAATTCATACCCGTCTTGGGCCACATGCGGTTGGACACCTTTAAGCCTCGTACACACGATCAGTCCATCCGATGAGAACGGTCTGAAGGTTCATTGTCATCGGTTAACCGATGAAGCTGACTGATGGTCCGTCGCGCCCACACACCATTGGTTAAATAACCGATCGTGTCAGAACGCTGTGAAGTAAAACCCAACGACGTGCTGAAAAAAATGAAGTTCAATGCTTCCAAGCATGCGTCGACTTGATTCTGAGCATGCGTGGATTTTTAACCGATGGTCGTGCCTACTAACGATCATTTTTGACCTATCGGTTAGGAATCCATCGGTTAAATTTAAAGCAAGTTGGCTTTTTTTTAACCGATGGTTAAATAACCTATGGGGCCCACACACAATCGGTTTTGACCGATGAAAACGGTCCATCAGACCGTTGTCCTCTGTTTAACCTATCGTGTGTACGAGGCCTTACTGTATAGTTTTGACCAGAGCTTTTTTTCTCAGAGAATAGGTGCAGGTACTCTCCTCTTCCAAGTCACCCCTTGTCTCCTCCACCTACTCACCTCTGTGCACCGTTTCTTTGGTCTCACCCCCTACCCACCTCCCAGTACCGCCCTTTTTTAGAGCGAACAGAACCAAGTATGATTTTGTGGTGCTAAGTAATTTGTATGGAATTTGTTAAAGGGGTTGTAAAGGTAAAAAAAAATCCCCTAATTAGCTTCCTTTACCTTAGTGCAGTCCTCCTTCACTTACCTCATCCTTCGATTTTGATTTTAAATGTCCTTATTTTTCTGAGAAATCCTCACTTCCTGTTCTTCTGTCTGTAACTCCACACAGTAATGCAAGGCTTTCTCCCTGGTGTGGAGTGTCGTGCTCGCCCCCTCCCTTGAGGGGGAAGGGGGCGAGCAGAAGAGTCAGGACGCCCACTAACACACAGCTCCTTTCTCTATCTACAATGTATAGAGCGTCCTGACTCTCCTGCTCGCCCCCTCAAGGGAGGGGGCGAGCATGACACTCCACACCAGGAAGAAAAAGAAAGCCTTGCATTACTGTGTGGAGTTACAGACAGAAGAACAGGAAGTGAGGATTTCTCAGAAGAAATAAGAACATTTAAAAGCAAAATGGAAGGATGAGGTAAGTGAAAGAGGACTGCACTAAGGTAAAGGAAGCTATTTAGGGGATTTTTTTTTACCTTTACAACCCCTTTAAGGATAATATAAAAAGCAAAACCGATCCCCTTTCAGCCAGCAACAATAAACCCCCTGCAGCAAAATACACCCTAACAACAACAGATCTATCCCAGGAATAATAGGCCCCCACCAACAATAGATCTTCCAGCAGCCAGCATTAATAGACACTCCAGCAGCCAGCAACAAAAGACCCCTCCCTCAACAGTAGATCCCTCCCACCAACACAAGACCTCCCCAGCAACAATAGACCCCTCTCTCAACAATAGATCCCCCAAGGCAATAGATCCTCCAGCAGCCAGCATTGATGTACCCTCCAGCACACCCCAGCACCCCTTGCCAATAGATACATTGAGTGCTGGAGGTTTCGGAAATGAGTTCCCCAACATTCCAGCTGAAAATAGGCCCTGGCTTTGACGTATTTTTGATGCATCATATCAGGCTCATGGTGGTCCTCTAGTACAGGTGTATAAGCAATAGTTTGTTAGACCAAACTACGTTTGAAGAGTTTTTAAGGCCGCGTACACACGGTCGGTCCATCCGATGAGAACGGTCCGAAGGAAGCTGAATCATGGTCTGATGTGCCTACACACCATCAGTTAAAAAAACGATCAAGTCTAATGCGGCGATGTAAAACACAACGACGTGCTGAGAAAAATGAAGTTCAATGCTTCCAAGCATGCGTCAACTTGATTCTGAGCATGCGCGGGTTTTGAACCAATGCTTTTGCGTACTAACCGTCGGTTTTGACCGATCGGTTAGGCGTCCATCAGTTCAATTTTAAAGCAAGTTCTAAATTTTTCGACCGAAGGATAATGGACCGATGGGGCCCACACACGGTCGGTTTGGACCGATGAAACTGAACTTCAGTCCATTTTCATTGGTTTTGTCCGATCGTGTGTACAGGGCCTAAGACTCCGTTCTTGAATAGTTTTGTTCAACTTTTATATAAAATATTGTTTTTTAACAAATACATATTTATTACAGGATGCACCCTTGGCTCTATATAAAAGAAAGACATCAGTTACTCGGGACAATCCAAAATTGTAGTTACATTTTTGGCTACATGATAAAATCCAATGGAAGGGTAGACTTACATCTTTCGGCTAGAAAGCCTTAGTCTAGCACCTGTTGGGTGTGCTGTTCCCCCAGCCTGAGCATTGGTAATCCAGCTTTGATAGTCCAAATGGTTGAGAGCTGCTCTTCTTGTGCATGTCACCCTTGACTCCACATTCACAAACCACTTAAGAAAGAGCTGTTTTCTTTCAGACTTTCGCTTTCTTTTTAAAACCTCATACTGAGCCAACTTAATAGGCTAAAGGATGGGCAGGATAAACAGGCCATACAGAGGGAAGAGGGCAGGAGGGAGTTTCCTTAGGTACATTGAATAATTGAACTTGTAGGGCACAGGAGGGTACTTCCAGTGTACTTGTTGCTACACAAGAGCCCGAAGGGTCAGGCCTCGTACACACAACCGAGAAACTTGACGGGCGAAACACATCGAGTTCCTCGTCGAGTTCCTTGTTAGGCTTGTCAAGGAACTCGACAAGCTTGCTTTGCGTACACTTAGTCAAGCCAAAATCTCCTCGTTCTCAAACGCGGTGACATACAACACATACAACGGCAGGGGAAGTTCGATTCCACTGGCTAAACTCTTGGGGCTGCTTTTGCTAATTTCATGTGTTTGCGTGTTAAATAAAAGTTTGGTAAGAGACATTTGCACTTTTCAGTCTGTTACAGCTTTAAAAATGTGTTATCTCCATTACAAATGCTACTTTTACTCCCGTCTCATACTTTAATCTGAGCAAGAGCGGGTTTCTTAGCATACACACGCTCGAGTTTCTCGTTGAAAAAACAGCCCGACCAGAAACTCGACGAGCCAAATCAGACTTCCGTCGAGAAAATAGAGAATTTGCTCTATTTTTGGCTCGTCGAGGTTCTCGACCGTTTCCTCAACGAAAATGTACACATGACCGGTTTCCTTGGCAAAAAAATATCTCCCAGCAAGGTTCTTGCTGGTTTTTGCTGAGAAACTTGGTCGTGTGTACGAGGCCTCAGTTAGTGATAAGGTAAGTGGCCACCATTTTGGAAGATTTTAGCAAAAGACTTAAGTTATTTACACCAAAATCTATCATGCTATCATTTGTATTGCTATTTTATCAAGTGTATTAGGATTACAATATTATTTTTAAAACAAAGGTGCAGTTCTTCTTTACATAATAGCCACAGCACATTGGACTTCTGAATTGATATTAACTGAGTTGTTTTTTACAAGTAGGACAAGTCTAATATGACCAATGACTTTTGGGTATCCTATGTAGGAAATATGTATCTCTCAAACTACATGGGGGCAGATGTGTGTTTTTCCTAACTGGAAAAGGCTAAACTATTTAGGGAAAAAACCCAATAATAATAAAATAATTATGATAGACTGCCCGTAATACTTGAATTGATGTCTTTATTCAGATCCTTTATCAAGGAAAGAATGGAGGATTTACATGGGAGTATACATTACAATATTCTCTTAATGAAGAGAACCCTGAGAAAAAGACAAGCTATTCCTGGGTTCCTGTCTATACAGATTGCTCTGTCACGTGTGGTGGTGGTGAGTTGAACAATTTCCCTTTTTTTTTTTTTAAATGCCTCATTTCTGACTTGTTTTTGACTTTAACTGTATATACAGACCTTACCAGATTTGACCATACCTAGTGATGAGCGTGCATCTCTTCTCCAGGGGGGCCATATCAGCTGTGTTTACCATTCTCAATGGCTCTAAGGCAGGGGTGTCCAAACTTTTTTTAAAGAGGGCCTGATTTTATGAAGTGAACAGGTGTGAGGGCCGACCATTTTGCCTGACATTCTTTGAACCATTAAAAGTTGGTCTAAGTGTGTTCAGCCGAGCACTAACAAAAGCGCCAACAGATTACATACAGGAGAGGAGAATCTCCTGTTTACACAGCAGCCTTTTTAATACAATGTCCCGCCTCTTATGATAGACAGAAGAGTTGTCCAATGGCAGCCCAGGAGACAGGACTTCCTATTACAGATGCCACAACATAAACAGGAGACTCTCCAGTATGTAATCTGATGGCACTCGTCGTCCCCGCTCCATGTCCTCTCCGAGGCAGCGCAGATAAATACAGTATACATTTTTCGTGGACCAGGGGGCCACAAAAGATATATATCCAAATTACCAGGGGGGCCACATTAAATCGGCCCGCGGTCCGGACTTTGGACATGCCTGCTCTAAGGGGTTAGACTCGATTGGACTCTACGTTGCCTCTTTAGCTGTATGCAGTGTGCTTTTGTCCCAGTGGTCATGTATACATGAATCTGACCTTAATCCAAAGGGTATAATAACCTTTGTGTCGGCCACCTGTCTAAATATACTTCCTTTTTTATCTTTTCTATCTGATACCCCCCTTATCTACACCCTGTTGAATAAATTCAGCCACAGCATCTTCCATATGGAACATAGGAGTTACTGGCTCCTCTGACTATGCTAAATGTTTGTTACACAATTGGATATTGCCCTCTGAAATCCTATAGATAAGACTACTATCTTCCCATAAGTGAGACACATTCTTTCCTTTTCCAATGATCCCTGAATGTGTCCTGACGAAGCGAAACGCGTTGACGCACAGGGGCTCACTATCTATCATGTATTTTATATATATGCTTTTTTAATTCTTCCAAATGTTCTATTTTCAATAAACATTGTAATATTTTTGTATACTTTCCATTGTTCATTGTGCCTTTAAAGTCCGACCCGTGGGTTACCATTTTGGTGCCCCCTCCCCTCTTTTCTCTATATCTGACTATACCTACAATAAACCTGGTGACATCCCATCATTGAATATGAATTCCAACTAAACTACACCCATTACTGTTATTGTACTGCCAGGAATCAACATCTCATAGCGCAATATGTTTCAAAATCCATGTCTTTAATAACAGAAGTGCACTTACATATTCTCCATGATAAAATTGCATGGAAGCAAATAGTGTAATGGCGTCACGTATAGGCCACACCCAACACGTGTTTCATCAGAGAATGACATCTTCAGGGGGATTAGCCACTCCCAAGTTTTCCTCTTTCATGAATGTGTATTGTATATATATTTTTATTTTTTAATATACATTTTGAACAGTCTTATGATTTCCCTATAAGGTTTTATGACTGTGAAGTTTGTATGCCTTCAAGACCTTCAGATTCAAGTAAACTCCAGCTTGTGCAGTTCATTAAACAAGCCTTCCCCTGAGCAAAAACCATGCAATACCCAACCTTGTCCAGCCTAGTAAGTATTTCCAATACGTTTTAATTCTCTAACAATACACTAAATCATATCCTCAGGCTACCAATGAAGGTAGTGACTTGAATGACCAGATTAAATGTTTGATTTGCCCCAAATGACTACATATGAGTTTTAAAGTAAATCTGTCACTATATTTGGCAAGTGAGCCTGGGTTCACACTAAAGCGATGCAGGAACCAGCGCGATTCCAACACCGATTCCCGCATCGCATCTCTCCCGCAGGAAGTTCACACTGCCCTCTGCGACCCGCTGTAGGTGTCAATACAATAGTAAGGACACCTCCAGATCGGTTCACAGATCACAGTGCAAACTGTGGATTTGGACAGGAATCAGATCGCATGGGCACTCGCATTGCACAGACATCGCATGTGATCGGCACACAAGTGCGGGTGCTAATCACATGCAATGTCTGTGTTTGCAATAGTGTGAACCTGGGCTAAAACTGAAGGCATCAGTTAAAAATTCATAAGCAAAGGTTACCTTTTGGGTCAACCACATGTCAACACAGTGAGCAGATTTGCAGATGTAGACCATTATATGAAAATCACAACTTTTCCTGCTAATGCTGCTCAGTGCACTCAGCACCACCTTTAAACAGAACAACATATCTGTGATTTTCACAAAATCAAATATACATTGCCTACGCTGCTCACAGCCAGCACAGTGCTGCTGTCTTCTGGCACTCTCCGTCTAATTTAAAAAAATAAAACATGTGGTGGGTCTAGAAATAGAAATAATGGCTGCTCAAGGTGCAATCACCAGGCTAGAGATGGAGGCCAGTACTCCTTATGGCCACTGGCCAGATCCCTCTTTGAATTTCAAAGCAGGCTAAGAGTGCCAAAGAAAAGGGATGCTGAATTGACTCTAGGGAGCCTGGGGATTGTAAACTTGCGAGAGTCAGAGTAATGAGGTTTATTTATAATTTAATTTAGAATGGATTCCACCCATCCGGCAGAGTGCAAGATGGGTGAAATCCAGTGATATGTATTAGGGTACCTTGGGTACATGGATGGAAAGTGCATCACATCCAGCACCATGTTGTTTTAGCCTCTGTTGGGTCAGCGCTTCTTTCATTCTACTTGGAGAATGCACACTGGAGGACTGTTGATGGGCATGGCCATGGCTAGGTATGAACTGACATTGCATATAAAGTCAGGTAGGCACACATTTATATGTAGATTCAAGACCTGGAGTGGGGGTGCTTGGTAGGCACCGAGAACACCAGCCAAGGGGCTTCTTCGTTTAAATTGTACCAAAGCTTTAAAGGTGCATCTGTCCTTTAACAGTATTTATTTGTAGGATGACTGGACCAGAAGTCATTTTTTTTTATAAATTATTGTCCCCTCTATGCATCATTTATTTGTATTACTTTCTGAGGGACTGCTTGTATGTTTTCATATTTATGTATGGTTACTATAGTGTAGCTAAACGCACAACAGTAAAATCAGTCTGTATATGCAGTAAAGCATGCTTGTTATAAGGGGTTTGCGCCGTGCCCATAGAACTAGATACGCCTGAAAATAGGCTTCCTACAACCAACGTAAGTTTCCTACACCGTCATATTGTGGGCGCATATTTACACTGGCCGCAAGGGGCGCTCCCATTGATTTACGATTCAAATATGCAAATGAGTGAGATACGCCGATTCACGAACGTACTTGCGCCCGGCGCATTAATATACGCGGTTTACATAAGGCTTACGTCCGGCGTAAAGTTAAGCCTCATAAAGCAGGTGTAAGTCATGTTAAGGTATGGACCAGGGAACAGCCGTCGTATGTTACGTCGTTTACGTAGTAGTACGTAAATAGGGCTGGGCGTAGGCAGTGATTCGACGTATCTTAGAGAGTATTTCCGACTTGATTCTAAGCATGAGCACTGGGATGCTTCCACGGGATGGAGCATGCGCCGTTCATTCGGCCCATCATTTGCATGGGGTCACGCTTCATTTAAATGGATCACGCCCACTTCCACCTACTTTGAATTAGGCCGGCTTACGCCGAAGAATTTACGTTTTGCTGGCGCAACGTTGGGAGCAAGTGCTTTGTGAATACTGTGCTCGCCGCTCTGCGCAACGTCGGCGTAGCGTATATTCGATACGCTACGCCGGCATAACTATGCGCCGAGGTACGAGAATCCGGCCCATTGTTTCTCTGAACCATTTTCTATGGACGTTATGTTTAGTTGACATGCTGCCATCTAGTGACCTTTTGTGGTAATGTACCTATTTTCCATGTTTCTTTTGTCTGATTTGACACACTTCCTTTCTGTGTAATGCTCCACCCTTCTTCCTGAGTTTTGTACTTCCTGTGTAATGTAGACAGCTAACATGCCACATGTAACATGGGCACATGTATTCTACATAGCAAGCTACAGACAATATCATCTTTTGACCGCATAAGTACCACAACCTAATCATCTGTTGTATCCTGTCATCTGCTGTAAACCGATGTTTCGGATTAAAGCACCTCTGCGAATAGAATTGGTACTTGGTGAGTTCAAGCTATCTGATGAGGATTGTCCTCAGTGATTATATCTGCTTATACAGGCCAGGCATAGAGGTCTCACAAGGGATAGATAGCTTCACAACAATCAGAGTCAGAATAGGGTAAATCCTCTGCATTGTGTAAAAAGAATCCTGGCTTCTCTGATTCTCCCCTTGTTTTACTGTCCCCAATCCATGAGCTGATAGAACAGAGCCTTGGAAGCACTCTGCACATGCTCACTTTGGTGTGTAATGCTATAGAGTTTTTTTTGGAGGGTGCATGTGATCAGCACATGGACAATCGGCACTGTTCAGACAGAAAGTCAGTGGTCATGCAGCCTCATAGCACGGTCAGAGGAGAATGAAAACTCCTCCTTTAACCTTTAACCAGTGCTCAGCCAGACAGTGATAGAAGTCACAAGACTGCTATATACTGCTGATGAGACTACTGCATTGTACTACTGCTTTAATGGTAAAGTGGATAAAAATTAAGGCCTGCAGGTACAATTACTATCTGGCTGCAAATCTATTTCTGTAACATCAATTGAACTTTAGTGGTGCTTTGTATCCTGAATGGGCTTCTCCTATAAATCTGATTGCTAAGGACCCTTGTGCATCATTGCTCTGATTTATTAAGGCTGTAAATATGTGAATTTGCTCATTATTAGGGCCTTTTATCATGAAACGTGTCAAATGCTATAAAGGTTGTTTTCTGTCAACAGTTGGATTGCCAGTGATTGGAGTGCATGCAGCGCGTCTTGCGGTGGAGGTGAACAGACTCGGTCAGTGCTGTGTGTACAGAGGACAACACAAGGTGAAGAGCTGGTGGGGCATTCACACTGTCCAGTAAGCACTCCTATTCAAGTCCAGAAGTGCCATATCCAGGACTGTCCAGCTGAATGGAGCACAGGGCCCTGGTCACAGGTATTAAATGGCCTTCTGCATTGCAGGTTGGCTTTGTCACTATATTGGATTGGAACACTTACAATTTAAATAATATCTAGTATTCAGAACAAACAGCCAACAGAGCGATAAAGAATATAATAACATGTTTGCATGGAATAATGCCGCGTACACACGATCGGTTTGTCTGATGAAAACGGTCTGATGGACCGTTTTCATCACACCAAACCGATCGTGTGTGGGCCCCATCAGCTATTTATCCATCGGTTAAAAAAAATGGAACTTGCTTTAAAATTATCTGATGGATACCTAACCGATCGATAAAAAACGATCGTCTGTAGGCACGTCCATCGGTTAAAAATCCACGCATTCTCAGAATCAAGTCGACGCATGCTTGGAAGCATTGAACTTCGTTCTTTTTAGCACGTCGTTGTGTTTTACGTCACCACGTTCTGACACGATCGTTTTTTTTAACCGATGGTGTGTAGGCACGACTGACCATCAATCAGCTTCATCGGATAACTGATGGAAAAATCCATCAGACCGTTTTTATCGGATTGACCGATCGTGTGTACAGGGCTCTAGTCAATCTCTGATTTTTAGATTTCGTTTTCATACCAAGCCAGGGTCAAAAAGCACACACGTTATTTTTGGGGAAAGGGAAAGACGCCTTCCGCAAACAAAAGCTAGAAAGAATGTTCTACATAAAGTACTGTATATACTCGAGTATAAGCTGACCCGAGTATAAGCCGAGGTACCTAATTTTACCACAAAAAAATGGGAAAACGTATTGACTCGAGTATAAGCCTAGGGTGAGAAATGCAGCAGCCACTGTAAGCGGAAAAGAGGGTCAACAATGCCCATTTGCATGAATTTTTTCATCGGATATCCGATGAAGCTGACTTTCATCAGTCTTGCCTACACACCATCGGTTAAAAATCCGATCGTGTCCAACACGGTGGCGTAAAACACTACAACGTGCTGAGAAAAATGAAGTTAAATGCTTCCGAGAATACGTCGACTTGATTCTGAGAATGCGTGGATTTTTGACCGATAGATTTCCACACAGACGATCATTTTTTTCTATCGGTTTTTTAACCATAAGAAAAATTTAAAACAGGTTCTATTTTTTTTCACTGATTGATAAAAAAACGATGGGGCCCACACACGATCGGTTCGTCCGATGAAAACGGTCCATCGGTCGGTTTCCATCAGACGAACCGATCGTGTGTACAGGGCATTACATTCACTGACTATTATACCATAATGTCAAGGGTTACACTTGAGGCCCCTATATCAATAAAATTTACTACCACTGTTCTAAGGCCTCGTACACACGACCGAGGAACTTGTCGAAACTTGACAAGCTTTCTTTGCGTACACACTGTCAAGACCAAATCTCGTCGTTCTCAAGCACGGTGACGTACAACACGTACGACAGGAGGGGAAGTTCTATTCCACTGAAACAAACCTTGGGGCTGCTTTTGCTAATCTCATGTTACTGCGTGTAAAGTAAAAGTTTGGTAGGAGACGATTTGCACTTTTCAGTCTGTTACAGCGTGACAAATGTGCTATCTCCATTACAAACGCTACTTTTACCGAAGGTGCGCTCCCGTCTCATACTTTATTCTGAGCATACGCAGGTTTCTAAGAATACACACGATCGTGATTCTCGTCAAAAACCAGCCCGACGAGGAACACGACAAGGAAATTGAGACTCCCGTCGAGGAAAAAGAGAGCTTGTCGTCCCCTCCTGTCGTAAGAGAACTTGTTCTCTTTTTTCCTCGTCGAGTTCCTCGACAGTTTCCTCGATGAAAAACATACACATGACCGTTTTCCTCTGCAAAAAAGCTCTGCCACCAAGTTTCTTGATGGATTCTGTCGAGAAAAACGGTCGTGTGTACGAGGCTTTTAGCTCTTCCCCACCCGTACACACGACCGAGTTTCTCTGCAAAAACCAGCAAGAAACTGGGATTTTTTTTGGCCGAGGAAACCGATCGTGTGTACATTTTTCGACGAGGGAACTGTCAAGGATCCCGTCGAGCCAAAAAGAGACCATATCTTCTTTTTCCTCGATGGGAATGGAGAAACTTGCCTTGTCGAGTTCCTCGACAGCCTAACAAGGAACTCGGCGAGGAAAACGATGTGTTTCGCCCGTCGAGTTCCTCGGTCGTGTGTACGAGGCTTAACCTAAACATGCAAAGGACACATTTTGTCTGGAGTTCCATTTATTATGTGTCTCTAAAGTTCTCCCTTAGCATACTGTAAGTTACAATTTCCACAGCAGCCTATTACAGTGGAACAATGGACCCTATTAAATTCATATTATACACATGACAACAAAATTGCTGGTCCCTTTGGTCTTGTAACAAGCCAGATCTTATGTCTGTCACTAAATAAGTACTGATGTATCAGCCAAAATGTCTAATTTGTAGATTGAGAGGCAAAATGAGGAGAAATATTAATCCAAAAAAAATGCAGCCTTGGCCCATTACTAGCCCAAAGGACTAAGCGCAAGCTCTTCTGGTATATGTATATATGTAAGTGAGCACTATACATGTCATGTTGATATAAGCATTCTACATGAACTCTGTCTGACAACTTGCATTCCTTGTCTGGTCTAGTGCTCCCGATCCTGCGGTAAGGGAATTAGGAAACGAGAGGTTTATTGCAGAAGTGTCAACTTGGAGAAGTATAAAATCATTCCAGCAGACCTGTGTCCAGCCAGCTCCAAGCCAGAGTCCACTGAGAGCTGCATGCTTGCCCGCTGCCAGAAAAATGACAAACTGCAGTGGGTGATATCTGCATGGACTGAGGTAACCTTCACATCTAAAGAAAGAATGGAAATGTGCTTTGATTTGTTCTGTTTTAATTACATTTACTGCTATAGAGAATTTGTTTTAAAGGGTCAGTCCAACCAAAATTTACATTTTTGAAAGTAGCTGGGCATTTGGACCAGCCTACCATTTCCTTAGAGACTCTATTGGCGAGATCTCTGCTCTTGAGTTTGCATGTTTGTTGAGGCCATTATGGGAAAGTCCCTCTGTCTGGTTTGGAATTCATTGTATAATATAGGGAATGCATCAGATCTTGCCACAATTAGCCAGAATCTCAGGTGGAATAGAGATGGGAATTATGGTAAGGAGATCTTATTACTGTAGCTTTCTGTAACGGGCAGGCAGATCAGGCATAGACGGCAGACAGGAGAGTGGTAGTGTCACAGGCTGGTATCGGCATTGGTGCACAGATCAGGTAAGAGCAGAAGGCAGAGGCAGAATCTAGGAATGAGCTGAGGTCAGGGCAGGTAGCAGAGAAGGGTAGTCAGGAGCAAGCTGGGTCAAGATCAGAGGTCATACACAGGAATCAGGAACATCCACACTGTGGCAGGCGCTCCTAGGAATGCGCATGCACATTCCCGGCTGGCGCATGCGCATATGTATTCACCTCAGAACTCCATCAGTACTATGGCAAAGTCTTCCCTGACACCTTCCTTGTGTTGTAGAGTCATGGCTGAAGGTACAAAGATGTTAGGTAGATCTATGCAGTTAACGTGGTGATCGAGGGAGGCAGTGCTATTTGCAGGGACACCACTGTGGTAGTGGTGCAGAGTAAGAAAAATGTAGAAGATATAAATGTGCTATAAAAAATGTTTTTCGTGTATAAATAAACCTCTGTACCTCTAAATGAATAAGCACACTTCCAATAGTTCAGCATTATGAAGAATCCAAAATTGGTATGATGTTGCAGTGATTATACTCATGTGGTAGATGCTTGTTCCCAATGAAATGCACCAATCCAAATTGTATTTTAGGGCATGGCAGCCCCCTTCTGGGGGGGCTACCTCTGACCCCTGGTTGAGACCTCCTGTGTCCTGACTGGGGCCCCTCTGACACCTGGGTGGGACCTGGGAGCCCTGAGCTATTCTCAGGCTTGAGTATATATGGACACCTGTGTACTCACACAAACTGCCGGCAACTGCCGGCAACCAATAACATACAGACACAGGATTGAAGGTTCTGTCCCACCCAAGACACTTTGGAACCCTTAAGCTCCAGACCCCAATCCAGATTTACAAAATCCAGAGAAAGCCAAAAACACAGCTTTCTCTGCTCAATCTGGAACCTCGTATTATGCCTTAATGCCAATTCCATGTAGATTTATCCTACATTTCCACAGTGGCAGGGCATCACACTGTCACAGTGGGTAGCGACACCATTACAGATACTGGCCCAGATTCAGGTAGAATCGCGCAATATTTGCGTGGGCAATGTTAAATGCCGGGGGGCAGGGGGAAGAGGTGACAGAGATAGAACAGAGGACATAGTGGACATATGCCTCTAACAGGTGTCATGCGATGTGTTGTCAAAAACCTCTTCCTATCCAGGCGTTGCTTCCAAAATATTCAGACATTGGATTACTTCATTATTACGATGTTTTATTCTTCCAACGATATGACAGCAAACAGATTAATGCTTACGTTGTTACAGCTTAGTCAAACATCATGGCAGGTAGGCATCACAAAGTTACAGAAGGAGGAAATAGATGGTACATCTTCTATGGTGGCTATAGAGCCTCTCCGAGCAGGTTGGTTTCCAAACTTCCATCTCATCAGCAGAGTCCCTTCCCCCGTCGGGTCGGGGGTGACCCTGAGGTCCCACCTTACTATGCTCAGCATGTGTATACTTATACAAGTTTAACAGCTAACTAAGCACAAATCTAGCTTTCCAAACAAGGTTACGATGAGCTCTAACGCTCACTATGTATATTTAAGTAACATCTCCAACCTCCTTCTTGACGTATGTTTCAAGAATAGATATGGCCTAACCTACATTGACCTTCGTTTGTCTTTAACAAACCTTCAAATGCTACCATGTTTAAGCATTGATTCAGAGACCTTTATAACATAATATCAATACATTTAAAATCTAACAATTCCCCCTTAATGCACTGTAATTAACAAACAAAATAAGTGCATTCATCTTAAATAAAGGTTTCTGATTAACTTTTTTCCAATACAAACAATACAATTTAACATTTCAGATATTGTACATAAACTTTTTTCCAAAATTTGGAGATATTCTTGTGAAATATTTAACCATTTCATTCCTTTAAGAAACTATAAATTATTATATTATTAATTAATTTTTAATTTATTCTCCATCTAAATTATGTAATATTAAAAATTTTCTTCCTTTACCTTTATAAATTTTACTTCGTATAACTTCAACCATATCATATTACTATTTATCATAAAGAAGAAATAAATATATTTTTGATGTATCAAATTATATTACTCTATAATATCAATTAATAAATACAATGTTTTCATTTCTTTTGAGATTTCAATAACCAAATTTCTTCAGTATAAGTTTTTTATACATTATCCTAGACACTGAACAATTATAAACATAATACGTAATCTATTTGTTTGTGGATACATAAAAACATAACTTTCCCATTTTTGATTGTCGTATTTTTATATATTCTATCTTTATAATATATTTATTTATCCATCTATTTAATTTATCTATCCATATAATTTATTTATCCATATAATTTATTTATCTATCCATGACCAGCAAGCAACTCTTTCTTTTATTTATTTTTCAATGTTCCATATTATTTAATTTAACAATAATTCTGTTTAGATATTTTAAAAAATCCGTTCTTCCACATAAGCCTGTATGTTTTTTAACTATATTAATACTTCAAATGTATACTTTGTTATACATTTTTGTAATAACAAACTATCCATCCAACTTTCCCAAGTTATGTGTTCTATAAAAATGAATACAAAATTAATTATTCTATGTGAAATAATAATTTTATGTGTATCAATATGTATTCTATAATATAAAAGATTAAGAAACCAAAATATAACAACTATTTTTCCATATTTCAAAAAATTCAAAAAATTCCTATATTAGAATTACATTCCAACTCCCCCTTACATAATGATCAATCGATCAATATGTCACTTTTGATGTAAGTCCATATGAATAAATCATTGAAGTTCATCCAAAAATGTTGATCCTTGATAACATAATCAAAAAATAATTTGAAAAAACTAGAAGTAATAACCAAAATAGAATTTTTAGTTGTGCTTGTTTCATGGTCATGGAAGTATCCAAAAAATAAAATAACCTTCCCAATTGAAATCTGATATTTCAGTTGGCATTCGTATTGACATCCCTGGTACCTTTTAAATCTATAATTCCTAACCATAACTTTTGCTACTGGAATAAATTATGAAACATACTCATAAAAAGTAGAAATCTTATTCAAAACATAATTTCTATTCAAATTTAGCAAAGGCCTAGCCGTATTTTGTGAACAAACTTCTGAAATTCCTATACTTGTACTTTGTCCTATTCAACAGATTGAAAATAACTACATATGCTAATTTTAAAAAAACATAGAAGAACAGACATTCTTCATCCTGTCATTAACTCAAAAAAATGTAACCAATCCTTACTTTAGAAAAGGTTTTAAACCAAAAATATAACAGGCAAATAAGTCACTTAGTATTTACCTTTTCTTGAATCATCTTACCCTATTTAGACTCTAAAATACTATTGTAGTGTTCTATAATCTCTGGGTACTAAAGATGATAAGAAACAATAACTTTATCAAATACTAAAATTGCATACATGTCCTCCATCACCTGTCCTATAAAAATGAAAAAATCATTATCTGATTCCATGGTTTGAAAACAACCCCAATGGAATGTGACAAAGTTCATAACTTAGCTTTCATTTAAAAATATATTATTTTTTTCCTAGAATTACCTCAATTAATTTTATCAAAAAATTAACTAAAAAGGAAAAAATATACTTGTATACTCCTTCAGCAGGTGAAAAAAATCGAATATACTCAATCTACATATATTGCAAATCTCTCAATACTTTATAGTATCAGATCACTCTTTGCCTTTTGGATTGCTCTATAAACATAATAAAACAATATTCAAGAAGTTTGATGACAAAAATGCTCTAATAATGAGTAGTTCAAAATTTCTTTCATTAGCTCAAAAAAAAAATCAATTAATCAATTTGTCAGTCAATCTGTCAGGTACCTGGATATGCAAAAATAAATATTTTCATTTAAAAATAATTCTATCCATTTTTGTTGGAATCAATTATTTTTACAATGAATTTTATCTTCATTATCAGTCTGTACTGAGACAAAATTTTCATCGTCCCCCTTTTTATTCTGTGACTAATTATATTTTGTAAAAGTAATATTTTTATCAGATTATTGTATTTTTCTTTACTATACTTTACTTATAATAGCTTTAATTTTGCAAAAGAACATTTAGGTTGGGTATCCTAAATATCTTTTTTTTTCAGAAAGAAACTTAAATCATGTTTAAGTATTTTTCCTTTTTAACCAACTTATACAGTATGGTTAATTGTAACCACATGCCCTGTCACTCTGACTGCTAAACAAACAAGTCTTAAGATCACTTTTTCAGTGTAGACAGACATTCAGAAAGTTTCATCTGTGCCTCCTGGATCCATTTAATAAAAGCACAAAAACCCTCTCAATAAATATCCACTGAAAAATTGATAAAGTAACCTTTGCATGATTTACTTGCATAATTGTGGCTTATTACACTGCATAATTTTAGCTTCAACTGACCTTACTTTTTAACATCCAGTTGTCACTCAGACAAAAGCTTAATCAAAGTCTTGTGTTGACACCTCATGTTTAAAAATAACACCTTTAACAAATGGTGTAAAATCCACGTGTTTTTTTAAAACAATTACTTTAGTTAGTACTTAGTAATACCTTATTAAATATTTTTTCCATCCATGAAACTTTATTTCAGATTTCTGAAAAAAGTTTAAACACTAACGTGTTCAGATCCATAGGGGAAAAAACCCTTGTCATGACTGACCATCTGCTTAGTAACTCGACCTCCATTTCTCTGTTAATGACACACTCTCAGAGAAAGATCTGTCACCGTCAGTCTTAGCTACCATTCACTATACAATTGTCAACCAATCTCTTTTTATAGTTTTTACAATTTTTAACCTTTTTTCAAAATTTTAAAGCATATTAGGTTTGTACATCTGCTAAAAATTCATGTACATAACGTTATAATATGACATTTCTTGATTATAATAATGACAAAACATTGTTTAGGAGAAAATCTCATGAAACTTCACAGATTAGTTCCAGCCTAATGAACTGTGAATTGGCCAATTTCCTGAGAAAATTCCTCCAAACAAAATTCTCATTCTCATTAGAAATAGTCAATTATAAAAACTTTTAACAATACTTTTTCTTCAATTTTTGCTAATTTTAGATTGAACAAAACTTTCATATTTTAATATTTTTCCTGGGTAAACTTTAGTATTTTAGAACAATTTACTACTTTTAATTAAATAACCAAACCCAAGTTTAGAAACTTTTGTAAAAATTGCTCAATCCTTAACTTATTATTTTCTACAACCAAATCTGTAAGATTTTTGTTAAATACTAAATACCTTGTTGTTTACCATTAACTGAATTTTATACAGTTCTTACATAATCTTAATCAATAGTTTTTCCTTTAAACTTCTGCCCCTGTATGTGCTTTGAATGACATGCAATAACACATTTCTGTTGTTTTTAGGCTAAAATATTCCTAAACATATATATGCAGCATTAAACTTAATTTCCTTATTAAAGAACTTTTTACACTCTGGTATTAATTAATTAATTACCCCACTACTGTTTACATGCCTGCACATATATATATATATATATAGAATATATAAATTCCCGAATATTACTGAGATATACTTCTGAACCTTGAGATTTTTAACCATCCCATGTTAACCCACTTATATAAAAAACATATTTACCCCTTGTTTAGAATGATTTTCCTGTGTACACTTAAAAAAACAAGAGATGCAATGTCCTTTAACTTTGTCTTCTTTAGTTTCTTTCGTTCGTTTGTTACATTGACTGTCTTTGGTGATTTTTCTTGTTGCATTTTCATGTTGCTGTATCTTCGTCCGTTGCTTTTCTTGGAAGAATAATGTCCTTATTTTCTTTGAAGAATTAATTTTCTCTTGATCGTGGCTCGCCTTCTTATTTTTGTTCTTTTTCCGTTCCTTTTGGCTCATGTGTTAGTGTAAATGTTTATTTAAGCTGTAAAGTAGCCTCAAGTAAACAAATGTAAAGATGCGTGCGTAAAAAATAATGTCTTTCTCCTTTTTGTGTATGCGAAAGGAATGTATAATGTATAGTGTATTCTTGGACAGTTCAAACATCAAAATCCCGACTTTCAATAGCTCACTCAAAGTGTACATCTGCCTGTGTGACTACAATGGTGGCCTTAAATATAACGTGAAGCTTCTATTTGGCAGCTTTCTTCACGTACGTAAACGTCTACGATTTTTCTCCATAACCTGAAAAGTCCTCAATGGATTTTGCATGATATCTTGAAACCTTCTGTCCAAAATAGCTTTGGCTCAGTAGCCCTGTGTAAGCCTTGTACGTTTTTTTTTTTTTTTCTTCTGCTCGTAATCTACAAGCATTCTGACAGGTGAGAAAACAAATAAAAACTCACCCTGTGTTTTAGAGCCTTCTCATCTTCTGTTGGAAAACAAACGCCTGTTTTGCTAGGTTCTGTGGTCGTATTTTTCTTCAAGGCTTGAAAGAACATTTTTGACTTCATTTCTTCATTTCCCCCTTGTCAAGGCTTTAGGAAAAAAAATGACCAGTCTGGCTGGCAATCGCCAAATGTTAAATGCCGGGGGGCAGGGGGAAGAGGTGACAGAGATAGAACAGAGGACATAGTGGACATATGCCTCTAACAGGTGTCATGCGATGTGTTGTCAAAAACCTCTTCCTATCCAGGCGTTGCTTCCAAAATATTCAGACATTGGATTACTTCATTATTACGATGTTTTATTCTTCCAACGATATGACAGCAAACAGATTAATGCTTACGTTGTTACAGCTTAGTCAAACATCATGGCAGGTAGGCATCACAAAGTTACAGAAGGAGGAAATAGATGGTACATCTTCTATGGTGGCTATAGAGCCTCTCCGAGCAGGTTGGTTTCCAAACTTCCATCTCATCAGCAGAGTCCCTTCCCCCGTCGGGTCGGGGGTGACCCTGAGGTCCCACCTTACTATGCTCAGCATGTGTATACTTATACAAGTTTAACAGCTAACTAAGCACAAATCTAGCTTTCCAAACAAGGTTACGATGAGCTCTAACGCTCACTATGTATATTTAAGTAACATCTCCAACCTCCTTCTTGACGTATGTTTCAAGAATAGATATGGCCTAACCTACATTGACCTTCGTTTGTCTTTAACAAACCTTCAAATGCTACCATGTTTAAGCATTGATTCAGAGACCTTTATAACATAATATCAATACATTTAAAATCTAACAGGCAAAGAGCAAATTTTTTTCTCTGCGCCCACGCAAATATTGCGCTTTGCCCGCGATTCACGTAAATTGCGCGGGCAATATGCTAAATAGCCGGGCGCAAGGCTGCCTAATGTAAATGATCCCGCCGGGGGCGGGAATTATTTAAATTAGGCGCGCTCCCGCGCCGAGCGAACAGCGCATGCTCCGTCGGGAAACTTTCCCGACGTGCATTGCGGCAAATGACGTCGCATGGACGTCATTTGCTTCTAAGTGAACGTGAATGGCGTCCAGCGCCATTCACGGTTCACTTACGTAAACGACGTGAAATTTTAATTTCACGGGCGGGAGGCGCAGCTATACTTTAGCATTGGCTGCGCCTGCTATTAGCAGGAGCAGCCTTATGCTAAAGGCGCCGTACGGAAACTCCGTACCTTGCGTACGCAGGGCCCGCGCAACTTTTGTGAATCGGTGGTAGTATGCAATTTGCATACTATACGCCGATCACAAAGGCGGCGCCCCCTAGCGGCCAACGCAAGAATGCAGCCTGGGATGTGAAGGCATAAGGAGGCTTATGTCTGTCACATCCTAGGCTGCAGTCGGTGTAACGAGGTTCCTGAATCAGGAGCACTCGTTACACCGGAGCAAGTAAGCACTTGCGCCGCGCAACTATGGTTGCGCGGGCGCAAGTGCTTCTTGAATCTGGGCCACTGTTGGCAATGTTGTGCCACAGAAATTCCTCAAAAAGAGCATGTGATCCCGATTTGGTGACGGTGACCTTTAAACTAAAATTGACTTACTTTATTTTTGTTTTGTATGTTGAAAATTGTTGAAAATTGTAAGTGACAGGCACACAAATGTATTTCTGTTATTTAATGCATATGTTTCTCTTTGTGCAGTGTTCAACGACCTGTGGCCCCGGTGTGAGGAAGCGCGAACTGAAATGTGGTGAGAAGGACATTCACGGCAAAATTGTGACTGTTCCACAAAGAAGATGTCGAAGTGTCCGAAAAGTCACCGTACCTCTGGAACAGCCATGCAATAACAAGCCATGCCCTGTACAAACACCATACACTGTTTATAATGGGTGGCATGCATCTCCGTGGCAACCGGTAAATATTCAGAGTAACACACCACATGTAAAGTCTTACCTCCAACCATATGGTTTTGCTTCACTTGTACTTGGGGTATTAGGAGGAAGCTTCAAATATTACTGTGACGAAATGTCTCACACTCCGCTTGAGTGCTTTTGTCATATACCACTTCCTTCCAGTCTGGATATAGATATCAGATATTCCAACTGCTCACGAGCATACAATGAGACGGGACTTGTTTGTCTGCTGAACATGGACTCTTTATTAGAACCAGAATACAAGTCTTATATACAGTCGAAGAGGAGGGAGTTCACCCCTCCTGCTGATATTACTCTAACAATACACTTGTGAACATAAACATAAATTAACGTGAGCTAATTAACTAATCCCTTAGGGCAGACGATGTGACTCCGTGCCCGTCAGGATTTCACTACAGGTCAGACTTGTTGTCACCGATCTTCATGCAGTAGATTATACATTATCATAAGTGTACACACAGGACACCTTCATACAATAGAGGAGCTCCAGCGGGAGTCGGCCCGTCTCCTACATTGTACAGAGGCCAATGTGATCAGCTGTTTCAATTAACATGTTGAGTTCAGAATCAAACAAACCAAGAATAGTCTTTACATATATCCTGGGAGATATCGTAGATAAATATTACTGTCCCATTTTAAGTAATCCAAGATATATTTTCTCAGTCACCCTGTGCCAGGATAGCACAGGGTGACTTAGCCATAAGAGATGCATGGGGAGCTGAAACAAGGTTTTCCCATCCTTTCCAAGGAATTCTGGGTTCCATGGGCCCTCCCGTCATAATTACTATAGATCAAGTTACTAGGGTCCACCATGGAAATAAATATGTAGATACGAGAAATGTACACAATGGAGTGGATTTACTAAAACTGGTGCACCCAGAATGTGGTGAAGCTGTGCAAAGTAACTAAGGATGGGCTCAGGCATATTCACAACTCCACATGCCCAAGCCTGCAAGAAAGATTACACTGCGCTAATCACAGGCAGTGAGACATTATCCCATTTGCGGCTGCACAGATCAGGAAATGTCTCACTTCATGTGATTAGCGATACGCAGTGTAAGCTTCCTGGTGGGCGCAGGCACGTGGAGTTGCATACACGCCCGAGCCCATCTTTAGTAGTAACCAATCAGCTTCCAGGTTTTATTGTCAAAGTTTATTTGAACAAGCTGAAGTTGGAAGTTGATTGGTTACCATGCACAGCTTTAGTAAATCTCCCCCTACGAATGTATGTTTGTGCACCTTTCCTATATTTTACTAGGAAATCCTGCTTTAAAATGTAACTTTAGAATAAATAATAAATTCCCATGAGCTAAAGGAAACTTTTCGCAAAAGTTTTTGAAGATTAATACCTTTTCTTGGTTCTGAAATAACTCATATTTTCCATATTATGTCCTTTCGCAATTTGATTTCTGAGTGGGAGGATCTTCTTTAGTTATCCCCAATTGATCAATGTCAGTGTTGTATGCTGCACTGTCTCTAGCCAAGGAGCAGCATTCAAAACATTTGAACAAACTGGAAACTCCTTTGGCCTTGTGCACACTGGGCGTTTGGCCTGGGTGCATGAGGCTCCAGCGTTTAGGTGCTTTGAAAATTGAAAGGTAATTTATTTACAAGATTGGAGTCTGAGGCAACCGCTCAACCCCTCCAAAGCCCGGCATTCCAGTGAGCGCTGGAGGGGCAGAGCAGAGAGTCGGTGACAGACAGTCACCAACTTGCTGCAGGCTAAAGGCTGAGAACTGAGCAATCAGCAGTCTTTGATCAGTCAGTTCTCGGTCTTAAGCCTGATACACACTATTTGTTTTTTTTTTCACACAACCCAGCCAGATGAGCAAAAACATAACAAACAAACAAATGAGCTCGGGAGGAGCTTGTTGTACTTACTATGCAATGATAGTATAGCGATCTACCCACAGAGCTATTGGGCCAGATTCACGTAGCGCAGCGGATCTATAGATCCGCTCGTTCTACGTGAATTAAGATCCGCTCCCGCAAGTTTAGGAGGCTAATTCACAAACCACTTACCTCCAAACTTGCGACGGCGGATCCTAAATCCCCCGGCGGAATTCAAATTCCGCGGCTAGGGGAGTGTACTATTTAAATCAGGCGCGTTCCCGCGCCGATTTAAATGCGCATGCGCCGTCCGGGGAATTTCCCGGCGTGCATTGCTCCCACTGACGTCGCTAGGACGTCAGTGGTTGCGACGCTTACGTAAACGACGTCCATCCGTATTCTAGAACGACTTACGCAAACGACGTTAAAAAATTAAAATTTGACGCGGGAACGTCGGCTATACTTAACATTGGCTGCGCCTGATTAAAGCAGGGGTAAGTATACGACGGGTACACCGCTACGGAAACGTCGTAAGAAGACTGCGTCGGGTCCGCGTACGTTCGTGAATTTGCGTATCTCGCTGATTTACATATTATTTATCGTAAATCAGCGGGAACGCCCCCGGCGCCATTTTTAAATTGAAAAAGAGATCCGACAGTGTAACACAGTTACACCTGTCAGATCTAAGCCCTATCTATGCGTATCTGATTCTATGAATCAGGCGCATAGATAGGACCAGTTTACGTCAGAGATACGATGGTGTATCTGTAGATACACCGTCGTATCTCTTTGTGAATCTGGCCCATTGTGTTCTGACAGGGGGACTGCCTCTCCGCCAGAACACACCAGTCAGCATTTGCAGCCATTGGCTGCAGGCGCCGATCAGAAGATAATCCGCTGCTGGTTTTCCAGCATGCCATCCGACAGAAGCCAGACAGGCTGCTATACACACTGGCCAAATGTTGGCTGGTTTCAGTGGAACCAGCTGATATGCAGCCAGTGTGTACCAGCCTATGGAGACGGGGAGGGACAGCTGCACCTGGGATCAGTGCTGCAGCCATCTGGCCGATGATGTATATTTTTATTAAAAGCCATACTTCTCTTTTTTTATTTAAAATTTTATTTTTTTAAATCGCTTAATTTTTTAAAATAAACGTATTATTTGTAATTTATATATATATTTTTAAATGTCAACATCATCATGCAAGTGTTGTCAGTGGTAGATGAAATCTTTGTCACCTGTCTCCATATAGTGTACTGTGACTTGTGGTGGAGGAGTTCAGATGAGAAATGTCCAGTGCCTCCATCAAGGTAGACCTGCTGTGGGCTGTTTACCTAATCAGAAGCCACCAACATCCCAAGCCTGCAACATGCACTTCTGCCCTTCTACAGGAGTTCATGGTAAGTATTCAACAGTGTGTGATGCACAGGCTGATGTCCTTGTTTTCATTTTGGAGACTTTTTAAACCATTGAAGGTACAGGGTATCAAATCTGATGTTTATCACAAACTGAAGAATGAGCGGAAGTTCCACTTTAGGGTGGAGCTCCGCTTTAAGGTTCTTTACTAGCGTTAATAGAATAATGGATAGTTTCTTTATTATATTCACATTGTGATTAGTGCATATTCCACGCTGCATCCAGCACTGGATCTGAAATCTAAAAGAGAAGCCGGCATAGTAAACAATTCAGAGGTGTGACACCAGGGCTCAAGTCCTGCGGGAACAAGTGAGAACGGAGTTCCTGCACTTTTTTTCACAGCAGGAACTCGGTTCCCTTTGCAGGACTAGAGCAGCCGAGCCGCCCGAGCCAATCCTTCACTAAGCGGCGATGCCCAGCTCGAGTCACTGTCAGGGGCGGGCGAACCTTAGTAATCCTTTATGTTTCAGGCCGCTTCCTGTATATGGATTCATCGGGTAGTGTGTGGGTATTCCGTCACTTCCTCGATGCCGCAATGTCTCCTGGGAGCTTTTGTCATTGTTCCCAGGAGACATTGCAGAGGTCTGCCGCGAGTTATCGAGGGATTTAGAAAGAACTTGAACTAAGGTACAGTGGATCGCAAAAAAAAAAAACATGCGGTTTAGTAATTATGCATATGAGCGTATCATTTTTTTTTTTTTGTAGGGGAGTGGATCTTGGGTGGGAGTTCCCACACTTTTTTCCCCAGGACTTGACTCCTGAGTGACACCCTCACTCAGGGGTCAAGTCCTGGGGAAAAAAGTGTGGGAACTCCCACCCAAGATCCACTCCCCTACCAAAAGAAAAAAAATGATACATATGCATAATTACTAAACCGCATGTTTTAATTACTAGAAGCAAGTTCTTTCTAAATCCTGCGATAACTCACGGCAGACCTCTGCAATGTCTCCTGGGAACAATGACAAAAGCTCCCAGGAGACATTGCGGCATCGAGGAAGTGACGGAATACCCACACACTACGCGATGAATCCATATACAGGAAGCGGCCAGTAACATAAAGGATTGCTAAGGTTCGCCTGCCCCTGACAGTAACTCGAGCTGGGCATCGTCGCTTAGTGAAGGATTGGCTCGGGCGGCTCGGCTGCTCTAAAGGGAACTGCGTTCCTGCTGTGAAAAAAGTGCAGGAACTCCGTTCCCACGCATTCCCGCAAGACTTGAGCCCTGCCCTCACTATTCTTCTACTATCAAGGACAGCAACATGTGACTTTTTTGTATAGCTATATTTTGTATAGCTTTCTTTACCAGTGAAAATCAATGTTTGCACTAACTGGGCACATTGTCTTGTTTTACAGAAGATCCATCTTGCGTGGACTATTTCAGTTGGTGCTCCCTAGTGCCCCAGCATGGAGTCTGCAACCACAAATTCTATGGCAAGCAGTGCTGTAAGTCATGTACCAGGAAGAAGCACTTCGGCGATACTGGCTGATCTCCCAAAGAAGGCAAATTTGTATAAAATCCTGTGAAACAAATTCATGAAGTGAAAGAAGTTAATCATCAGCAAACTGTCGTTTGATCCTCCAGCTAGATCTCTGAAGGCACTGAGAACTTCCAGATAATCAGATTTTAAATTGACTGAAGTGTAGCCGTAGCTGCATTCCATGAATAGTAACAACTCAACTCATACTGTAGAAAGTAATTACACAAGGTGGCTTCAGGATAGAAATAAAATGACTTACTTTTACATGGAGGAGTATGGAAAGTTGCAGCAGTAGATCCATCTAGTATGGACTATATCACTTGGAGCTCCATTGTTCTTCAGTATTGAGTATGCAACCATAAATAATATAAAAATATGCAGCGGCGTATATACTGCAAATTGGATTTGGAGATGAACGTCAATTCTGACCAACCACAAGTACGACAAGAGGACATGTATGCCTAATTATTGTCTATACAGAACTGTGATCCCTCCGTACTCCTTTGTCTTCCACCATGGAGTTTTCTACCACAAAGGTTATGAGAAGCCTGATATTACACAGCATACTTACTAAGATATAGGAATTATTAGTATGGCCACCCAAAGGTACACGAAGAGGACATTGTGTACTGAAGGAGCTTTTAAAAGTTCATTCGATGCTTCCTTTT
The DNA here is from genome assembly GCF_905171775.1 of Rana temporaria. Taxonomy (NCBI): domain Eukaryota; kingdom Metazoa; phylum Chordata; class Amphibia; order Anura; family Ranidae; genus Rana; species Rana temporaria. Next base: position 131,928,417 of record NC_053499.1, on the reverse strand, counting down.
TGCCAACATGGAGTTTACAGACATATTTTATGTGCCAAACATTGTTTTAAGCAACAAGAACATTAAACTGCTTTCTAATAAGATGCTTTCATGAAACAGAAACTGCCATCAACCGATATGCCAAGAAGTTAAATGTACGCATCTTCGTTGATGTCCTTACGGGAGGTCCTTCTTGACCACACTGTTAAACTGGTGCTCTTTCATTAACAATACAGGGAGTTTAAGCCCCATATTCATAGGTGTGCGCAGCCTAATGCATTAGGGTGTGCACCCTTAAGCTCAAGCACACATGCATGTGTATGTATCTACATATATATGACCCCGGCACATTGATTTCCCTGCTGGCACAGTGAAAGAGAAGAGAATAAACACTTCTTATGGCAGAACCGGTAAGAGGGAGATCTTTGCCATGTTCCTGTTGCTACACAGAGTGCCAATACTAATGTGCATGGGGTGATTAGGATGTGCCTGGGCAAACTCGGCACACCCTGTGCGCACGCCTATGCCCATATTATATGGGACACAGTGTTTGCAGCTTTGGATCTGTCCTTAATGAAATAATATCTGGACCCCATTAATGGAAAAAATGTGACCACCAATTATTTCTCGTAGAGGAAACGTGCACCTCAATTTTGTTACTGCCATTGAGAAACTGCTTTTTAGAGATTTCTTTGATTAAAAAAACAACAGTCCAAGACTTGAATACTACTGGAAGGCTTCTGGTAGGAAAAATAATAAGATGTAAAAAGAAAGAATAGCTGCACATGCAACATGCCTATTTATTAAGGAATGGACCAGAGCTGAGATGAAACTCTTGTGAACTACGGTATATCCTACAAATATGTATTTCAAGCCATAAAAGCACCCAATTATGAGTCGGTACACAGAGGGCCATTTAATCAGTGGACCAAAAGGATGGTCCCAGTGATGAACTTTTACAGTTATGAACATCCACCAAAACTGGTAGCCTTCAGTTATTCATATTGGCTGTATCTTCAGTTACTTTAAAGTCTAGACTTAAGGATCTAGCTTTATCTCATCATTTTTTTTTGAAAATCTTTTTATTGAGTATACGACATACAAAACAAACAACGGTAACCTGCCACAGCATTGGGAGCAGACCCACGCAGGGGTCAGTGCCGGCCAGCGATTTGGCTGCTTCCAACAGCTTTATCTCATCATTATAAAGTCGGATCATAACAATGGTCCTGCTCTGGTGCTTACGTCATAGAGACTGTTGGTCAATGCTATTTTGACCAGGACAATGTAAAGTATTAATATGATCATAATCTATCCATGGTGCTTTCCACCTTACTGCTGGAAAAGTAAGGTGATTTTCTATTTATTTCCTATAAATCACTTTCTAACCGTTTGTTTAGTAGTATTGCTGAAAATCCCACCAAAAGGAAGGGGCAGGTAGATCTTCAACAATACAGGAAAGCCTTGAAATTTTCATAAGAGTGAACCAGGGCAGGAAGACCCTTTAAAGGTGTACAGGCCCTAACAGATGTTTGCATTTTATTGTCTTCCCATTTTAAAATGTGTTCATGCAGGTGTACCTTAAAGTGGAGGTTCACCCAAAATATAAATTTTTAACATTAGATTTAGGCTAATTAAGGGGAGCAGAAACGGGTATTTTTTTTTAAATCAATGCCGTACTTACCGTTGTAGAGATAGATGTTCTCCCGCCGCTTCCGGGTATGCGCTGCGGGACTGGGCGTTCCTATTTGATTGACAGCCTTCCGACGGTCGCATCCAGCGCGTCACGAGTTTCCGAAAGTAGCCGAACGTCGGTGCGCAGGCGCAGTATAGAGCCGCACCGACGTTCGGCTTCTTTTGGCACCTGGTGACGCGCTGTATGCGACCGTCGGAAGGCTGTCAATCAAATAGGAACCCCCAGTCCCGAAGATCATACCCGGAAGCAGCGGGAGAACATCGATCTCTAAAACGGTAAGTACGGCATTGATTTAAAAAAAAAAAAAATACCCATTTCTGCTCCCCATAATTAGCCTAAATCTAATGTTAAAAAAAAAAATTCGGGTGAACCCCCGCTTTAAACTGGGGGTTTATGCAAAATATAAAACTGCTACTAGGAGATTGTTAAAAGTTATACTTGTAGCCAGAGATGTGTGTTTCACATTTTTAGCTCCCTACTTTACATTATTTCCACAGCTCACCATACTTGTTAATCACTGGGATTATATCTTGCATACCTCATTGTTGGCAATTACACAATGCAACAAAATTATAGCGTAAAGAAGGCAAGATTGCAGGAAGACTCTGGAAATCATAGAACTCGATCTGCAACACCAGAAAGCTGCAGTTAAAGTTTTTGCAGTTAAAGTTTTCCTTTTATTAAACCATCAACAGGAATAAAAACTCACAGACAAGCTGATGCATTTCTGCCCAACAGGGCCTAATACCAACGTACGTGTTGTACATCACTGCGCTTTGCAAGAGCATTTTGTTTTTCACGATCGTGTGTAGGCAAGACCGTTTTAATGATCAAGTTGAAAAAAACTTCGTTTTTTCTAGAGCCTGAAAAACATCGTTTTTTACAACCCGAAAAATGATCGCGTGTACGTGGCATTAGTCATTACTAATGACTAAGGCCCTGTTGGGCAGAAACACTTCAAAATTAAGATTTTAACTGCAGCTTTCTGGAGTTGCCAATCGATTTGTATGGGTTTAAGTTTCAACAGTTGTGCAGTCTGGCACTCGCTTGTCTGCTTCCATCTGACATTGGCTTCTAGGTTGCAGCACAGCTCCACTCTTTTCTATGCAGGAAGACTCTGCATTCTGTGGAAATAGCTGAATCTCATATGGTACAGCAGTCTGTCAGTCTAGGATCAGAATGCATGCAGCTTGTTCATTCTTCGGATCTTTCAGTGCAATTCAGACACATACAATATTGGAATATTAATAATGTGGATGAGTTATTTTTGGTGCTAAAGTCGTGGCACTGTGAGATCTTTCAAAGGACGGGTAGCTTTTTGCATCATTAATTCAGGCAACTAAGTAAATATGGTTCTTATAAGGGGTCAAGTTAACAGCAGCTTTTGTTAAGGGTCAGGCAAAGGGTTACTGTTAGGGTCAATGGCTAAGGAGCTGAATTAAGAGTTTCAAGGATGCTTTACAAGAGGTTATGGTTAATGTTAAGTGTCAAGGGCATTTACAAGTGCTAGGGTTAGACTAAGGGGTTAGGGTTAGATTGAGGGGTTAGGGTTAGCATAAGTGTTTAAAGATTAATTTTAAAGGGTTAGAGCCCATTCCCATGTATGGGTTGTGATTACACATGGTAAAACACATGTTACTATGTTTTTCTGCAACTCAATGTAAAAGTCAGGTAAAATTTTAGCCTTGTGCAGGGTTAGGAGGAGGCGAAACTGTGTGTGAGAACGAGCAAAGCAGAGAAAAGTTCAATGTTATGCTATTACAGCGGGCTATACCACTCTGTGATATCGCGGTCCTCCTCTACCTCAATGCTCTCTGCCATAGGCGATCGCTGGGAGAACAGCTCCTGATCAACAATGGCTGCCGGCGGTGCTCGCCCCCCTCTCTCAGGCAGCCCAGCTCCTCGCCAGACCTCATTTTTCACTTGCAAAATGCCAGTAGGCGAGTGGAAAATTTTAGGTCTGCTCTACAGCAGTTGTCATCAACCCTGTCCTCAGGGCCCACTAACAGGCAAGGTTGGCAAGATAACTGAAATACATCACAGGTGATATAATTTGCTGCTCAGTGATTGCAGTATTCTAGTCTGCATCTCCCCAAGGTAATACATAAAATCTGGGCTGTTAGTGGGCCCTGAGGACAGGGTTGATGACCACTGCTCTACAGCATTTAATTGCATGCCGCATCAGCATTATGGCGGCTGCCCGCAAAGTGCCGGTTGTATCTGTAAGACTAGATGTTCAGAGCACCCGCCCCCCCCCCCTTACCTTACAGTGCACCCCCCTTACTTGTGCTGCTGCTGGGGAGAAGCTGGGGGCAGAGCAGGGAAGCAGAAAGTGTAGAGTCTGGAGGAGGGCTGGAGTCAGCAAAATGCTGAGACCAGGGGAGGCGGAGACAGGGGGGTGCTGTAGGAGGAGTCTTGTTCTCCTCTCTGCTGCCGACTTCTGAGAATGGTGAGCAGAGGCGAGCCTCTCTGTGGTTGCATGGAGAAGTGTAAGTTCTGCCTTAGAAGTTCTGTCCTCCTCTCTACTGCCAATTGCTAAAGGGGTGCAACAGCTGAAGAAGAGAAGAGCGAGGGCCACATGAAATGACCTGGTGGGCCTGATTCAGCCCACGGGCCTAGTGTTAACTAAGGAACATTTTAGAAAACAATGCAAGAACTGGTCATAGCTGTTTAGATCTCTGACTATATGTTTAAAGCGGATCTCCACTCTAAAGTGGAGTCCCGCTGATCGGAACCCTCCCCCCCTCCGGTGTCACATTTGACACCTTTCAGGGGGGAGGGGGGTGCAGATACCTGTCTACAGACAGGTGTCTGAACCCACTTCCGGCCCTACGATACGGGCAAAGGACGGGTTTTTTCCTTCCTTCCCGTCCGTCCCCCCGTTGTATGCTGGGAACACTCGGCTCCCAGCACACAGCGGGAGCCAATCGGCGGGCGCAGCGCGACTCGCGCATGCGCCGTAGAGAACCGGGCAGTGAAGCCGGAGCGCTTCACTTCCTGGTTCCCTCACCGAGGATGGAGGGGGGAGCAGCAGGGTGACGAGCGATCGGCTCGTCATCTGCTGCGATCACCGCTGGACTCCAGGACAGGTAAGTGTCCTTATATTAAAAGTCAGCAGCTGCAGTATTTGTAGCTGCTGGCTTTTAATATATTTTTCCCGTGGCACATCCGCTTTAATATATGTTATGTTAGGATAGTCTCACTTCAATGGTGCTGAGGGGTCAATAGGGTAATAAAGGTGGCAGATGATATAATGGCCCCATTAGTTATTTAACCTTAGGTTAAAAAAAGCCAACTTGCTTGAGAATTAACCTATGGATTCCAAACCGATAGGTCAAAACCGATCGTTAGTAGGCACGACCATCGGTTAGAAATCCACGCATGCTCAGAATCAAGTCGACGCATGATTGGAAGCATTGAACTTCAGCACGTCGTTGTGTTTTATGTCACCGCGTTCTGACGCGATCGGTTATTTAACCGATGGTGTGTAGGCGTGACGGACCATCAGTCAGCTTCATCGGTTAACCTAAGACAACGGTCCTTCAGACCATTGTCCTCTGGTTAACCTATCGTGTGTACAAGGCTTTATAGTGAAGGTGCGTGTTATACACCGATAAATACGGTATATCCAAATAACACGCCGGAGCTCATCTCTTCACCACACACAGCCACAAAGGAAAGAGAATTCTTGTTGGGCAGTGTATTGGTGCTCGGACGAACACACTTAGACCGAATTTTAATGGTTCAAAGAATTTCAGGCAAAATGGTCGGCCCTCACGCATGTTCACTTCATCAAATCTGGCCCTCTTTGAAAAAAGTTTGGACACCCCTGATCTAAACCATAATAAATACCGTAGTTTAGGAATACTGTACATTTTAATTGTACATATAGAGACCTTCTGTTTCCCTTAAGACTGCAGTCTAGTCCCATCTTTGCCGTAACGTCATCCCAGCAAACTGGTGTGTGTTGGCATAGAAGAGGGCAATTAGAACCGATTTAACATGGCTTCAGAAGAAAGGATGAAAAAATAGGACATGAGTGTAAAAATAATAATAATTGTGGCTATTTAAATTTCCTTACAAAGGAATAAAGAAAGCTAATGCTACTGCCAAACCCAGCAGGCCTCAGACATGGCTACGTGCGACTATAATTTTATGAGGCGTGGCAATGAGGAGTATATTTATGGAACACCATTTAATCCTACCAGTTATTCTTTTACCTATGGTCCAATTTAGTTGCAGCAAAAAATGTAACTTTGAAGCCTCCGATTACTTAACTCAGCACTAAATCTAGACCGTGGTGAGTTCCAGTGACCATGTAAGAAAAATCAAAAAGGATTTTTTTTTTATAACTACTGTAGACTGGTCTGTCAGTATAGGATTTGAGCCACAACAATACATTGAATAACAGTGGAACCTTGGTTTACCAGTAACGCGGTTAACAAGCGTTTTGAATAACGAGCAACTTATTTTCTTTTATTCTGACTCGGTTTGTGAGTGTTGTCTCGCAAAACTAGCAGGATTCAAGCTAATGGGGTGTGCAGTACCGCATTTGGCCAGGGGTGCAGGGGGCGCCGGTTTCTCTCAGAACGGTTCGGAGCTGTTCGGAAATACTCAGAATCACTCTGTTTCCTGAATGTTTCAGAACCTTTCCGAGATCAGCCAAACTGTCCCCGAGTATTTCTGAGGCTCCCCAGCGCCCCCCCCCACCTCTGGCCTCATGTGGTATTGCATTCCATAGAAGTCAATGGGGAACAAATTATCTTTGTTTCCATTGACTTATATGGGGAAATTCGCTTTGTTATGAGAGTGCTTTGGATTACAAGCATTCTCCTGAAACGGATTATGCTCGTAATCTGAGGTTCCACTGTACTCTTGTATATCACAGTGTTTTAATTGATGCCCAGGTTAATGACTTAAAGGGGAACTCTTCCTTAATGGTTCCTATAAGTACAATAATTATGCTTTGACCCAAATTCGGACTGTTTAAATTTTCATTAGTACCCATGCTTGATTGCAGAGACATAAAAAGGTGAATATAAAAGAAACTACACAGCTGGAAATATTTGACAACTTTTCATCATAAAGGGACTTTAAAAGGCAGCTCCTAGAATACAATACAAATCAGCCACAGGTATAAAGAAATATATATTTTACTAGTAACCGCTCATATAAGGATAATGATCAACATCTTAAATAACAAGATATTATGTATGTGTAGTAGGGATGGGAAAAAAGTCGATTTGATTTCAAAATCGAGTTGGTAGGTCAAATCGGAGGGGGCATGGGAGAGAAGGGGAACCACCGATCGTCCTTCCCATCATCCTCTGAATGGTACTGCGTACCCAAACACTGCCCATCCTTCAACCGCAGTCTGGCCTGAATAATGTGTCCGGGTTTCAGGGGGAATGAAACTTGGACACATGATTCAAAACCTGGACAGTTCAGGTGAATCCCAATAAATACCCTGAAATTTTTTTTTTCTAGCATGCCATTCAGCATACTAGAGCGAGCTACAGTATGCCTTTATATTTTTTTTTGCCGCCGTACTCACAGTTTAATCGCGTAGTAAAGTTTCAGACTCCCCGCGGGGAATGGGCATTCCTATGCAGAGGGAACATGATTGACGGCCGGCTATGGCGCGTCACGCTTCCCAAAAATAGCCGAAATAGGACTTTGCTCTTCACGGCGCCTGCGCAGTCAGCTCCGATGTCTGTGCGCAGGCGCCGTATAGAGCCGTGAACAGCCGAGTCCTACTCTGGCTATTTTCGGGAAGCGTGACGCGCCATAGCCGGCCGTCAATCACGTTCCCTCTGCATAGGAACGCCCATTCCTCCCGCGGGGAGTCTGAAACTTTACTACGTGATTAAACTGTGAGTACGGCGCCAAAAAAAATATAAAGGCATACTGTAGCTCGCGCTAGTATGCTGAATGGCATGCTAGAAACTTGTTTTTTAGGGTGAACCACCGCTTTAAGCACCCCTTTCCACATGAGCATCTCGTAACGCGCATGCTTTAATGCAATAATTTGTCCCCATAGAATGCATTTTGACTGGGCTAGCAACCCGCCTCAACACAGCCAAAAACATGCTTTCAATATTTTGTCAATGCAGCACATTGCAATGTGGTGGGTGCAGCACGGGTACACAGGACTGGTGCAAGGATTTTTGACACCCTAGGCGAAACCTCATTTTGCCGCCCCCATTGGCTCCACCCCTGACTCCACCCCCCTTTGCCCTGCCCATGTGACTGAAGGCGGCGCTATACAGGAAGCATCGTCCTTGCTTCCTCTAGCGCTGGCTCCAGTGCTGTGCTGCGCCTCTAATTACACTACCACTCGGACGGAGCAGCTGCCTGTGACTGAGTTAGATACATGCTGCAGCCTGCAGAGCAAGCAGCCGCGGAGGGAAACCAGCGGCCAGGCGCCCCTAGGCAGCAGTGCACCCTAGGCAGCTGCCTAGTTTGCCTAGTGGTAGCACAGGCCCTGCGGGTACATGAACATCATCTGCATATGTGTGTTGGCATGCCAGTAAGAATGCGCTACATTATACCCTTGCATTACGATAACGGGTGTTTTACCATGCCTTCCTGCAATGCCTAGAAAGCCAGATATACGAAAAATCAATCCCACAATACAGTATTTCTATACAACAGCAACCCCTCTTCTAATGTGCCAAACAACATGATCAGACACTTGCCTTCAACTGCAGGGAACTGACATAAGACCTTCAGTGCAGGTACTGCTGAAGCTTTATTCAGGGAAAAAAGAAGAAAACTTTTGACTGGAACTCTGGTCCACTTGAAATGAATACAACAGTTGCATCAATGTGACAAAATGATCAACATAATAAAACTGTTTTCTTCAAATGGTGCCAAACCTGTACCTTGAAGATAGTTCTATATGAAATCATATTTTGCCCCAGCTTAAGAAAGGTAGATAGCAGGTGGGCATAAAATGTACATAAAATTTATATAAATAAATAAAAAATAATAATAATAATAATGTACAGACAGGTCTGTATGTTGAATCCATAGTGGGTTTTATACATATTGGTAAGATGTTCTATGCTAATTGTCTATTATTTTATATGAGAATTTGCGTTGTAACCTCTATGGCACTAAAAGAGGTTGATTCTCTGAATGTTTGAAATAAAATAAAAAAAAGTATAATGTATTATAGCAAGAAATGTTATATTTATTATGTTTTTTAAGAAATCCTGTTTTTTTAAGTGCTGTACATTTCCCAATAAAATTAAAAATTAAAATGTCTTGAGTTGCTGATTACTGTGATAAAAGCAGAGAATAGTTGCGGGAACTCCTCCCTTCTGAGTCCTCCCTTGTCTCTACCCCTTACCCTCCTGCGAGCACCATCCCTTGTCTCCACCCCCTACCCTCCTCCGAGCACCATCTCTTTTCTCCACCCTTACCCTCCTCCAAGCACCATCCCTTGTCTCCACCCCCTACCCTCCTCCGAGCACCATCTCTTGTCTCCACCCCCTACCCTCCTCCGAGCACCATCTCTTGTCTCCACCCCCTACCCTCCTCTGAGCACCATCCCTTGTCTCCACCCCCTACCCTCCAAGCACCATCTCTTGTCTCCACCCCCTACCCTCCTCCAAGCACCATCCCTTGTCTCCACCCCCTACCCTCCTCCAAGCACCATCCCTTGTCTCCACCCCTACCCTCCTCCAAGCACCATCCCTTGTCTCCACCCCCTACCCTCCTCTGAGCACCATCTCTTGTCTCCACCCCCTACCCTCCTCCAAGCACCATCCCTTGTCTCCACCCCCTACCCTCCTCCAAGCACCATCCCTTGTCTCCACCCCTACCCTCCTCCAAGCACCATCCCTTGTCTCCACCCCCTACCCTCCTCTGAGCACCATCCCTTGTCTCCACCCCCTACCCTCCTCCAAGCACCATCCCTTGTCTCCACCCCTACCCTCCTCCAAGCACCATCCCTTGTCTCCACCCCCTACCCTCCTCCAAGCACCATCCCTTGTCTCCACCCCCTACCCTCCTCCAAGCACCATCCCTTGTCTCCACCCCCTACCCTCCTCTGAGCACCATCCCTTGTCTCCACCCCCTACCCTCCTCTGAGCACCATCTCTTGTCTCCACCCCCTACCCTCCTCCAAGCACCATCCCTTGTCTCCACCCCCTACCCTCCTCCGAGCACCATCCCTTGTCTCCACCCCCTACCCTCCTCCGAGCACCATCTCTTGTCTCCACCCCCTACCCTTCTCTGATCACCATCCCTTGTCTCCTCCCCTACCCCTAAAATCTGGTACAGACGTATATCATAGCCAATCAGCTTCTAACTTCAGCTTGTTCAATTAAGATTTGACAATAAAAACAGGATGCTGATTGGTTGGTTTTTAGTAAATCCCAACCTGTATGTCTGTTTCCTGATTCAGAAAATTTGAGATGTGTGATCACTAAACTTACCCCAGGTATTTTATATTACCAGTCCAGGCCCCATCTATAGAAAAGGCTGCAACTTAATTATAAAATGTTAACTTTTCCAGACTGATCCTTTCATATGACCTGAATAATCCTTGATCTATATCAATGTTTTGTGATTTGTTTGTTTCTTTATTTTATTTCTATGTTTGAGGCTGGGTTCACACTGCAGCACGGAATGGCTCACAGCAGGGGTCCGGTGTGTCCCTGTTCACCGTTTTGGACCTGAAACGGACCAGAAGACGTACAGGACTCCTGTGAAATTTGCGCCGGAGCCGTTTCGGAGATGTGTGAACCGGCTCAATAAAGAGTCGGTCACAATTTCCTGACATGCAAAGTGAATAAGAGAAATCTGCATCCAATTCGCAATAGTGTGAACCCAGTCCGATGGCTGGCCTCTGGACTGAAGATTTCCCAGCAACTGTTTTTACACAATTCAAAACTAACGATTACTTGGTTGTCAGCTTAGTTAGTATGTTGCTGCTGACACCTAGTGGTCACAATTGAGAATCATTTTAAAGGATTGTAATTGAGAGCGACAGAATGGATAATTGCCTTCATACTGAAGCTGACATCACTAAAAAAAATAAAAAAGTTTGAAAGCAATCAAGCTATATTTATTAAGGCCTGGTTCACACCTATGCAGGTTACAGTTGATGCATATTCCAGGTGCGTTTTGCAATACACATTTTTGATCCATTGAAGTCTATAGAACTAAAAACACTACTTGCTGGTCCCTGGCCCTTTCCATAAAATGCACAGATGTGAACGTGACCCATAGAAAACCATTTTATCTGTAGTGTGTTTCTGCAAAACTGAAAATGCACTAAACAATAGATAGGTGTGAACCAGGCCAAAGCATTTGACATCTGGAGTGATCAAACCAACTACTCTTATGCCGCGTACACACGATCGGAAACTCCGACAAGAAAAGTTGATTTTTTTCCAACTGAATTTTGGCTCAAACTGGTCTTGCCAAATTCCGACCGTCAAGGACGCAGTGACGACACTACGACGAGCTGAGAAAAATGAAGTTCAATGATTCCGAGCATGTGTCGACTTGATTCCAAACATGCGTGTTTTTTTGCGCGTCGGAATTGCATACAGAAGATCGGAATTTCCGACAAGAACTTTTCCCGTCCGAAAATTTGAGAACCAGCTCTCATATTTTTGCATACACACGGTCGGAATTTCTGACCAAAAGCTCACATCCAACTTTTCTTGTCGGTAATTCCGACCGCGTGTACGCGGCATTAGGCTTGATTCACACCTATACATTTTTTTGTGCTTTTCTCATTTTGCAGATTTGCATTACAGTAAGGTGACCAGATTTTTAAAATGAAATCCGGGGACATATTTTTTTGTTTTAGCAGCAGATGGTAAACAATTTTTTAAGCATATCCTTAAATTATATATGCACTTAGTGGCATAGTATGGGTTGTCAGCGCCCGGGGCAAGGCAAGAAATTTGCGCCCTCTAACCCACAGACTTTTAGCACTCCACTAGTACAGTAGTACTGACCAATCTGATTCCTACACTGTCCACTACACTAACCCAGGGCCATCTTAATGCACCCTTGTGCGACTGCTAAAGTGGGATTGGGTGCTTAACCACTTCAGCCCAGGAAGGTTTTACCCCCTTCCTGACCGGGCCATTTTTTTGCGATACGGCACTGTGTCGCATTACTGACAATTGCACGGTCGTGCAACATTGTACCCAAATAAAATTTACATCCTTTTTTCCCACAAACAAAGCTTAATTTTGGTGGTATTTGATCACCTCTGCAGTTTTAATTTTTTGCGCTATAAACAAAAAAAGACCAACAAATTTGAAAAAAATATACAATATTTTTTTACTTTTTACTATAATAAATATAAAAAAATGTTTTAAAAACATATTTCTTCATCAGGCCAATATGTATTCTTCTACATATTTTTGGTAAAACAATCGCAATAAGCATATATTGATTGGTTTGCGCAAAAGCTGTAGCGTCTACAAAATAGGTAATAGATTTATGGCATTTTATTATTTATTTATTTACTAGTAATGCGGTGGACAAATCGGACACTTTTGACACTTTTTTGGGACCATTGACATTTATACAGTGATCAATGCTATAAAAATGCACTAATTACTGTGTAAATGTCACTGACGGGGAAGTGGTTAACACTAGGGGGCGATCAAGGGGTTAAATGTGTTCCCTCATGTGTGTTCTAACTGTGAGGGTATAGGACTGACTACAGGAGGAGCCAGATCCTTGTCCCTTCTTAGTACCAGAGTAACCGGAGTTACTCTTAGTAACCAAAGTCCAAAATCTGGTGCAGCTCTGCATAGAAACCAATCAGCTTCCAGGTTTTATTATCAAAGCTTAATTGAACAAGCTGAAGTTAGAAGCTGATTGGCTACCATGCAGAGCTGCACCAGATGCGTGCACCTGTTGTAGTAAATCGCCCCCTTTTTGTTCAGTTTACATTGGATACATTTGCAAATATATGTGAAGCCGCATTGCCACGTCAAGGCACCTCTGCAAAGTGCAGTCCCTAACTCTACTCCAACGTGGTCTCCAAATTAAGAAAAACATTGAAAGTAGAAACTAGTTTAAAAAATTGTTAAAAACTCAGAGGTTTTGGTTGCATATATTTGCAATCATATGTGAAATCACCTTCCCTTATAGCTGGTGAAACGCAACACCTGGAAAAACCTCCCCTCATAGCCAACGCATGCCTGCAAAAGAGAATAAGAGCCTCCGACCACCCCCCACAACCAGGTCAACGCACGCCTGCAAAAAAAAAAAAAGACTACTGGCCTACAACCTTCCCTTGCAGCCAGTCCAATGCATGCCTGTAGAAGAAACTACCGGCCTCCAACCTCCTCCCATAGCCAGTCCAACACATGCATGCAGAAGAGACTAGCAGCCTCCAACCTCATCCCATAGCCAGTCCAACACATGCATGCAGAAGAGACTATCAACCTCAAACCTCCCCCATAGCCAGTCCAACACATGCATGCAGAAGAGACTAGCAGCCTCCAACCTTCCCCCATAGCCAGTCCAACACACACATGCAGAAGAGACTAACAGCCTCCAACCTTCCCCCATAGCCAGTCCAACACACACATGCAGAAGAGACTAGCAGCCTCCAACATCCCTCCATAGCCAGTCCAACGCACACATGCAAGGGGGGCTACCGGTCTCCAACCCCCACATAGCTGGTCCAAAGCACGCCCACGGAAAAGACTTCCGGCCTCCAACCTCCCCTCTTAGCCAAAATAATCCTTGTCCGTAAACATTATAGTCATTATTATGTTTTAAATATTTGTGGCCCTTACGTGTGGAATTATCAGGATTTATCAAAACCTGCAATTTTAGTACAGAACCTTCCTAGAAGCAGTATATTATAACCCCCTGGTGTCCAACTTGAGGCCTAAGGGCCCCAGTAGTCTGTGTGTTTGAAGTGTGGCCCTTGGGCTTAAGCAGTCAGGAGAGGGCAACATTGCTTTGTAAAGTGTCCCTTAATTATAGTAAAGTCCAGCAGTTTCATGCAACATGCCCCTAGTCTGACAGTCTCCTATAGCATGACTTCAGTCTCCAACTACTCCAGTAGAACAATCCCAACCTCCCCTCATAGCCAACGCATGCCTGCAAAAGAGAATAAGAGCCTCCGACCGCCCCCCACAACCAGGTCAACGCACGCCTGCAAAAAAAAAAAAAAAAACTACTGGCCTACAACCTTCCCTCACAGCCAGTTCAATGCATGCCTGTAGAAGAAACTACCGGCCTCCAACCTCCTCCCATAGCCAGTCCAACACATGCATGCAGAAGAAACTAGCAGCATCCAACCTCCACCCATAGCCAGTCCAACACATGCATGCAGAAGAGACTAGCAGCATCCAACCTCCACCCATAGCCAGTCCAACACATGCATGCAGAAGAGACTAGCAACCTCCAACCTCCCCCCATAGTCAGTCCAACACATGCATACAGAAGAGACTAGCAGCCTCCAACCTTCCCCCATAGCCAGTCCAACACGCACATGCAGAAGAGACTAGCAGCCTCCAACATCCCTCCATAGCCAGTCCAACGCACACATGCAAGGGGGGCTACCGGTCTCCAACCCCCACATAGCTGGTCCAAAGCACGCCCACGGAAAAGACTTCCGGCCTCCAACCTCCCCTCTTAGCCAAAATAATCCTTGTCCGTAAACATTAGTCATTAGTCATTATTATGTTTTAAATATTTGTGGCCCTTACGTGTGGAATTATCAGGATTTATCAAAACCTGCAATTTTAGTACAGAACCTTCCTAGGAGCAGTATATTCTGACCCCCTGGTGTCCAACTTGAGGCCTAAGGGCCCCAGTAGTCTGTGTGTTTGAAGTGTGGCCCTTGGGCTTAAGCAGTCAGGAGAGGGCAACATTGCTTTGTAAAGTGTCCCTTAATTATAGTAAAGTCCAGCAGTTTCATGCAACATGCCCCTAGTCTGACAGTCTCCTATAGCATGACTTCAGTCTCCAACTACTCCAGTAGAACAATCTCTGACCATTTCCTCTATTAAGTCTTCAGTCTGTGAAAGTTTTTCTGTAACAATACATTTAATGAATAAAAATGAAATGGAGCCCTTTGGAGACATCTGTTACTGTCAGCCCGACCTACATTTACATTTTTTCTATAAGCATTTCATGCATTACCATATACAACCATCACACATCCCACTACATCAGCACAAAAAAACAAACCAGGGCTTCACAGACACACACATATACTGGAATATTGTTTAGAGATTACATGTGGAGGGTCCTTTTGTATATAAACATAGGTCTTTTAATGGCCTTTATGTTTGCCCGTTGCCCCTCTCTGTCCTCACCAGGTTCTGCCTAATTACAACTGGGGGGACCACAGGTCCCAGCATTCCTCCTCTCCTGACAAGGGCCTGCTACACTGCAACTGGGGGGACTACAGGTCCCGTAATTCCTCCTATCCTGACAAGGTCCTGCTACACTGCAACTGGGGGACTACAAGGCCCGGCATACCTTTTTTATCCTTACCAGGGCCTACTACACTGCAGCTGGGGAACTACAGGTCCCAGCATTGCCTCTGTCCTAACCAATGCCTTCTACATTGCAAGTGGGAGGACTACAGGTCCCAGCATTCCTCTTCTGTCTTTACTAGGGCCAACTACACTGCAACTGGGGAGACCACAAGGCCCAGCATTCCTTTTCTGTTCTTATACTGGCTAGACTTATGCTTATTATTGGTATCTTGAGCTACTTTTTCCTGTTGAACACTGTTAGTATAACACATTTGCTATATGTAATTAGTTGTATTTCACTGTATACTTTTTACTCTACCTACATAAAATATTTACATCAAGCTCCTGATGAAGCGCGTCAGCGTGAAACAAGTAGAGCTCTGAGTGTTTCTACCCTCCACATTATCAACCTACACCAGCCCTACCTTAAAGCGGGGGTTCACCCTATCGACGAAAAAAAAAAAAAAAATTTTTCTTTTACCATGAAATCAGGCATTGTAGCGCGAGCTACAGTATGCCTGTCCCGAATTTTTTACCCCCGTACTCACCTTGTACGCGTAGATCGAAGATACCGGGGAATGGGCGTGCCTATGGAGACGGAGGATGATTGACGGCCGGCTCTGGCGCGTCACGCTTCTCCGGAAATAGCCGAAATAGGCTTGGCTCTTCACGACGCGTGCGCATAGCCTGTGCGCAGGCGCCGTGAAGACCCTAGACCTTACTCCGGCTGTCTTCGGGGAGAGTGACGTGCCAGGGCCGGTCAATCATCCTCCCTCTCCATAGGCACGCCCATTCCCAGCGGGAGCCGAAATCTACGATGTCCGATTACAAGGTGAGTCCGGGGTTAAAAAAATCGGGACAGGCATACTGTAGCTCGCGCTACAATGCCTGTCTCGATGGTAAAATCGTGTCGGGGGGGGGGTGAACTACCGCTTTAACATTGATGACTGCATCTGTATAAATCTCATGCTGAGTTACAGTTTGGCCTATGTCTGGTTATCAGGATGTTTCCATGGTAGTTTTATTAGCATATGGCGCTACAATTTTGTACAAGTACCCAGGGAAATGCTTGGTATCGGTACCGATACCGATACTAGTATAGGTATCGGGACATCCCGAATATATATATATATATATATATATATATATATATATATATTTATTTATTTTTTTACAGTAAAAGATATATATATATTTTTAAATATACCCCTAAGTGGTTTAATCTACTGTTTCCCACCCATAACTGATATCAGTTTTGGATGGAGCCCTCTATGAAGCTATAGCACTGGGTCCTGTGTGAGGCTGGAGGATTATGAGCCGTCTCCTTGCACCTAATAAGATAAGAGGCTGGGATGGTGTCACACACTTCTCAGATCTTCTATATATAACTTTGACTTCCTTACTAGACGGCGGCTTTATTAATCCTTCCAAGCTGCTTTTCCAGGTACCTGCAGTTGCTGAGATTATTCCCCCGGTAGATTGCAGAGCCTGAGTTTGGTTCCCATATTGTCGGCATTGAGTGTGTACATTCATAGCACCCGACTGTACCCCATCTGGAGATCGTTTGTCTCTTCTATCCCCATTGGCCTTATTATTTTCCCCCCTTTTTTAGGACTAATGCAGGAGACTCCAAACTTTTCAGTATGAGGGTCACACTTTACACTTTACAAATATTTGCTTGCCACAAAAGATCAGTGTAACGGAACCCCAAATGGGACAGGGTTTAACGCCGTTTAAGATATTCCATTCCGAACACTAAGACAGCTTATCGACACTCCACAATCCGGCGAACAGGACCCATACGGATTTCCCCCCAGAAACGAGACACACAGCTATGTTCTCTGGTTCAACAGGAATAGACAATCTTTATTGGGAAGGCAGGCTCTTATATACACCAAAAAGAATACTTGCAGTAATCAAATGGACAATGACACACTCCACCCACAACATCATACAATGGTTACTGACAGACATCTGGCACCAGCTCTTGATCTAATCTACATGAGTTAATTAACTACAGCTTATAAGTCAGACACCTGACCTTTAGACTGTCTTGTTAACTCACAATCCACATCTATCGTCAATAGAACTTTCACACAATTCAGTTTCAATTAGCATGACACCATGAAAGGTTCTTGGGAGCCATACTAAGGTTAATTTACATTACAGTAGCAGACGATATTAACACCTTAACAGTCTGTGTTCCCACATGGAATGAGTCACTCTTTTAATTGACCTGTTGGGTTCAGAATCAACAAACAGTAATATTTCAAGATATCCTGAAATACATTGTGAATTATCATTACTGCCCCATCTCATGTAGTCCAAGATATAATTTCTCAGTCATCCTATGCCACACATCCTATGCAGGGACCACTGGGAACGCGCCACACTACTCGCGCCTGCGCAGTAGGGAATCGAGCAGTGAAGGCTTCACTTCCTGATTCCCTCACCGAGGATGGCGGCGGGGGCACCTGAGAGACGACCGATGCTCGTCTGCAATGTGTAGGAATATAACATTTATTAAAAATGAATATAAAATCCCCTGAGAACTTGGGGCCAGATTCAGAAAGAATTACCATGCGCAGCGGCGGCGTAACGTATCCCATTTATGTTACACCGCCGCAGGTTTACAGCGTAAGTGCCTGATTCACAAAGCACTTACCTGTAAACTTGCGGCGGTGTAACGTAAATCCGCTCGGCGCAAGCCCGCCTAATTCAAATGGGGCGGGCACCATTTAAATTAGGCGCGTTCCCGCGCCGAGCGTACTGCGCATGCTCCGTCCGTCAAATTACCTGACGTGCATTGCGCTAAATGACGTCGCAAGGACGTCATTGGTTTGACGTTAACGTAAATGGCGTCCAGCAATTTCGACGCGGGAACGACGGCCATACTTAACATTGGTAGACCACCTAAGAGGCAGCCTTAACTTTACGACGCGTATCGCTACGGAAACAACGTAAATTTAGATCGACGGGCATGGCGGACGTTTGTGAATCGCCGTAACTAGTCATTTGCATATTATACGCCGACTGCAATGGCCTCGACACCTAGCGGCCGGCCTAGAATTGCAGCCTAAGATCCGACGGTGTAACACAAGTTACACCTGACGGATCTTAGGGCTATCTATGCGTAACCGGATTCTATGAATCAGTCTCATAGATTCGACAATCGTATCTCAGAGATACGACGGCGTATCAGGAGATACGCCGTCGTATCTCTTCTCTGAATCTGGCCCTTGATTTCTTTTTCTAGTTAAGTGGAATGTTTCATTTCAGGATTTAATCGTATATATCCTGTCCTCGGGGTAAAGATCCCTGATGTCTCCATTGAGAGGACCTTGTTGTCACTACTGTCACATAAGATAAGGTGACCAGATTTTTAAAATCAAACCCGGGGACCTATTTTTTTTTTTTTTACTAGTAATGGCATCAATCAGGGACTCAATGCCTGTCGCCGACGCCGCCCGCCTCACAGCCTGTCAAGTCTTACTCTCCGGGGCTCGGCTACTACTGGGTGGGGAGCGGAGGAAGATCACTCCACCAGGGAAGGCAAGGAGATAAGCAGGCAGGCGGCTGTCCGGGACTTGATCCAAGGCAGAAGAACATGCGAGCAAAGCTGAAGAAATATTTCCTCCACTCCAACCGGCACATGATCATCAGAAAGGAACACAGATAAAATAAAAATACACCCCCTAAGCTAGTAGGAGCAGCGAAACGGCGTGTGTAATTCAGATATTTTTTTTATTCTGCACTGACTGTCTTGAAATTGCCCAAGCCCCTATTCAATTCCAATCCGGGGACAGACTTGGTGTGGGGACAGTGTCCTCAATCCGGGGACTGTCCCTGGAAACCGGGGATGTCTGGTCACCCTAGCTTAAAGCGGGAGTTCACCCAAAAAATCAATTTTTAACATTAGATTGGGCCTAATTACGGGAAGCAGAATTTGGTGTTTTGATTAAAATCAATGCAGTACTTACCGTTTTAGAGATAGATGTTCTCCCGCTGCTTCCGGGTTTGGGCTGCGGGACTGGGCGTTCCTATTTGATTGACAGCCTTCCGACCGTCGCATACAGCGCGTCACCAGTTTCCGAAAGTCGGTGCGCAGGCGCCGTATAGCGCCACACCGACGTTCGGCAACTCGTGACGCGCTGTATGCGACTGTCGGAAGGCTGTCAATCAAATAGGAACGCCCAGTCCCTCAGCCCATACCCGGAAGCGGCGGGATAACATCTATCTCTAAAACGGTAAGTACTGCATTGATTTTAATCAAAACACCCGATTCTGCTTCCCGTAATTAGGCCCAATCTACTGTTAAAAAACATTTTTCGGGTGAACTCCCGCTTTAAGTGGCCCTCGCTCGTGGAAAGGTTGGGCACCCCTGCTGTAAGTAGTGCATTTCATCTACAACTATATAGGTCTAAATGAGGGACAGTCCATAGAAATCAGGGACAGTTGGGAGCGATGGATCTCCCCTGTGTCCTCGGAAGAACAGAAGAGGAAATAAATGTTTATATGAAGCGGTCGCACTGATGAGGACTGTCTATGTGAGACCACATTACTATGGAGAGAAACTCATTTTATTCATCCAGAAGCAGAACATCGCACCGCTTCCGTCCAACAATGTCTGCGCTCTGACACGCTGAATAAAGTTTTTTCGTGGCCGCGCAGCATGCTGGGAGGAAGTCGGCCAATCAGAGAGCAGGAGCTGGAGAGCGCGAGGAGAGCGGAGCAGAGCAGGTATGGAGGGAGTGAGAGACATAAAGTGAGGGGGAAGGAAGCCGGGGAGAGACGGGTGACGGGTGTGCTGTGTACGGGGAAAGGCGGGAGCCACAGTGGCCGGTCTCTGGGTTGTTCTCTCAGTGACAGCCGACCTCCTCCTCAGTGTATATGAGGGAAGTGAGGTGTCCAGGCCCTGAGCTGGTCACACATTGCTCTCTATTACTCATGCCATCAAACGCTGCCACTGTGCCCCGTGAAGCGATGCGCCGCTGTGCCCCGTAAAGCGATGCGCCGCTGTGCCCCGTGAAGCGATGCGCCGTTGTGCCCCGTGAAGCGATGCGCCGCATGAAGCGCTGCGCCACTGTGCTGCATGAAGCGCTGTGCCACTGTGCCCCATGAAGCACTGTGCTGCATGAAGCGCTGCGCCACTGTGCCCCTTGAAGCGCTGCACCACTGTGCCCCAAGAAGCACTGTGCTGCATGAAGCGCTGCGCCACTGTGCTGCATGAAGTGCTGCGCCATTGTGCCCCATGAAGCGCTGCGCCACTGTGCCCCATGAAGCGCTGCGCCACTGTGCTGCATGAAGCACTGTGCCCCATGAAGCACTGTGCCCCATGAAGCGCTGCGCCACTGTGCCCCATGAAGCGCTGCGCCACTGTGCCCCTTGAAGCGCTGCGCCACTGTGGCCCATGAAGCACTGTGCTGCATGAAGCGCTGCGCCACTGTGCCCCATGAAGCGCTGCGCCACTGTGCTGCATGAAGCGCTGTGCCCCATGAAGCACTGTGCTGCATGAAGCGCTGCGCCACTGTGCCCCATGAAGCGCTGTGCTGCATGAAGCGCTGCACCACTGTGCCCCATGAAGCGCTGTGCTGCATGAAGCGCTGCACCACTGTGCCCCATGAAGCACTGTGCTGCATGAAGCGCTGCACTGTGCCCCATAAAGCGCTACGCCACTGTGCCGCATGAAGCGCTACGCCACTGTTCCGCATGAAGCGCTGCGCCATTGTGCCCCATCAGTCACTGTGCCCCATCGAATGCTGCCAGTGTGCTGGCACTTGCCTGTCCCGCAGCGGGTCACGATGGCGTCCTCCACAATGTCTTTTCCCGTCCTCTCTATCATAAGTCTAATCACAGCGCCTGTTGTTTCAGCCAATCAGGTAACGGACCCAGCACCTGATTGGCTGATAGGTGGGTCAGTGTTAGGAAAGCGATTCATTTGCTTTCCTAACGCAATGCTGAGTGAACAGCTCTACGGGCCCTACGGCTCTAATCAGGCGCTTCCAAAAAATACCCTGTCGCTGTAATTTAGTTGCCCGACAAGGGGCCGGACACCTGACTATGGAGTGGAAGTGGCGACCATAGATGGATCCATGCATTTTGTCTCATACTTGTGCCCCCCTAAATATGAAAGATGGAGAAACCACTGGCCATAAAGCGGAGCTCCAGTCGTTTTTACATTTATTAAAGCGGTTGTTTACCGCTGGATGTTTGTTTATTTCTTTTTTATTTATTTTTCTTCCTGGTAAAGGCATAATGTGCTACTATGCATTACATACTAGCAAGTTATGTGAAAATTGCCTTCAAATGAAGCTGTTCCAGCACCGCGATCTTGGCACTGTAGCTGCTTCCATTTTCACCCTTATTCCAGGTACGTGGGCTCTGTGACTGACCGGAGCCGCAATGCCATCACTCCCAAGCATGGCACAGGGCTGGGAAGGAATGGCACGGGTGGAGGTTCTTTCAGAGCACATGCGCCAGTGATGTCATCGGCTGCATGTAATGTAAATATCTCCTAAGCGGTGCACATTCACTACCTATAGATGAGCCGCTTTATAGGTAAATGTCAGCAGAGGAAGTTTACTTTCACTTTAAAAGTCGGCAGCTACAAAAAGTGTATCTGCTGAATTTTAATAAACGGACACTCACCTGTCCCAGGATCCAGCCATGTGCTCACCTGAGCCACCGGGGCTCTCCCTCTTCTCTTCCCGGTGATCTGACGATATGGTTCTGGCTATCGAGATGGTTCCTGTAAGGACTGCGCAAGCGCAACCCTTGCTGACGGAAATCACTGAACCTCCAGGGCGACGTGGAATTTGAGGTAAGTGACCAGTCGGCTTCGCTCGAACGGCTCGCTCGGTCTCCTGGCTCTTTTTTTAACATCCTCCAATCCACGGGGATGTTAAAGCGGAGGTTCACCCAAAAAAATAAATTTTTAACATTACATTCCTAATGACAATCGGCTGTTTTTTTTTATTTATCCCCGTACATACCGTATTTTCACCGCCGCTTCCGGGTATGTCTTCTGCGGGACTGGGCGTTCCTAATTGATTGACAGGCTTCCGACCGTCGCATACTACGCGTCACGAGTTGCCGAAAGAAGCCGAACGTCGGTGCGCAGGCGCCATATAGAGCCGCACCAACATTCGGCTTCTTTCTGCAACTCGTGACGCGCTGTATGCTACGGTCGGAAGCCTGTCAATCAATTAGGAACGCCCAGTCCCGCAGAAGACATACCCGGAAGCGGCGGTTAAAATACGGTATGTACGGGATAAAATAAAAATTAAACAGCCGATTGTCATTATGACAACTTGGCTGAATGTAATGTTAAAACATTTTTTTGGGGTGAACCCCCGCTTTAAGGAATGAACCTGGATGCCAGCCGAGGTTCTGAGATTTCCGTCAGCAAGGATTGCGCCTGCGCAGTCCTTACAGGAACCAATTAGATAGAGGAACCATACGGACAAGTCACCGGCATTACAACTGTGTGCACCCAGCTGTGACAGCTTGTGACTTCACAGCCAGGTGCGCACAGCATATGCGGCTCCTGAATGGGCGACTGGAGGGAGAGAGGGAGAACTTCTAGGCAAGCTTCCCCTTTCGGGTGGAGCTCCGCTTTAAGTTGCAACAGGCAGCAGACGGGGGTCTTTATATGCAGTGGCCGCGATGTTTCACACCTGCAGCAAAGTTGACTCGGTTTGCAGTGTTTGGTGGGAAGCAATCGGTACCACATAAATTTAAAGATAGGGAGCCGCACTCCGAAAATGTTGCTTTTTATTAATAAAACAGGATTACAAAATGCATGCCACAGCAAACAGGATACCAGCTGACGCGTTTCACACTATTAGTGCTTAGTCATAAGCTATGACTAAGCACTAAGTAAGTGTTAAACGTGTCAGATGGTATCCTGGTATTGCCAGCACCTGGGGCTTCAGATTCGGTGAAATGCTTCTACCTTGAGCGGTGACTCCCTTTCTCTACCACATTCATTTAGTAGGTGCGTTTGGTGTGCCGTTAACAATGAAATGCACTTAATTTAACCTCTTCAATACAGGCCTTTTATACCACCTCAATACCGGGCCTATTCTGGCACTTCTCTCCTACATGTACAAATCATCATTCTTTTGCTAGAAAATTACTCAGAACCCCCAAACATTATATATGTTTTTTTAAGCAGACACCCTAGGGCAGGGGTGGCCAACCAGTGCCGCGGGAGACCTCTGATGTGGCCCACGACCTCCTGATCTGGAGTGGCGGGTTGGCAAGCCCAGATCGCAGGTTGCGGAGCAGAGCCCCATAAGGCGATGCTTCCTCCACAGCGCTAGCTTTTGCCACAGGCGGAGTCTAGGGGTGCAACGGATCACAGTTGATCTGTGATCCGAACGGGTCACCCCCTTCGGATCGGAACACTGTGATCCGCGGATTGCCACGGCTCCGGAGCTAGGCCGAAGCCGCGGCCTTTCCTAATGTTACGGCGGTGGCTCCGGAGCTAGGCCGAAGCCGCAGCCTTTCCTAATGTTATGGCCGCGGCTTCCCACAGAGGAGGAGCCCGCACTCGTGGGACACACCGCTCGGGGAGTGTCTGTCGGTACTAGCTGGGGGGGGGGGGGGGTCACTGTCCTGAGAGGAGGGGGGTCACTGTCCTGAGAGGAGGGGGGTCACTGTCCTGAGAGGAGGGGGGGTCACTGTCCTGAGAGAAGGGGGGGGGGTCACTGTGCTGAGAGCAGGGGGGGGGTCACTGTGCTGAGAGCAGGGGGGGGGTCACTGTGCTGAGAGCAGGGGGGGTCACTGTGCTGAGAGAAGGGGGGGGTCACTGTGCTGAGAGCAGGGGGGGGGGGGGCACTGTACTGAGAGAAGGGGGGGGTCACTGTACTGAGGAGGGGGGGATCACTGTACTGAGAGGAGGGGGGGGGTGTCTGCACCGAGGGGGTACTATAGTTGGTGGGGGGGGGGGGACATGTGGACATTACAGTGGGGGAGGTGTTTTTTTTTTGCCGATCCGAAAAATTATCCGATCCGTGACTCCTGATCCGAGGAACGATCCGAACCGTGAGTTTTTTGATCCGTTGCACCCCTAACAGAGTTTATGGCAAAGTTCAGCTAACCCACAGGATAGACACAGTGGGTAAACCATAGCACATCAGTGTGAAAGCAGTCTTAGGCCCTTTTCACGCGATCAGCCCAACCAAATGGGACCCTCAATTCACCTCTATAGAGCGACAGATGTCCGTTTACCCCGCCTACCTCCAATCCGAAAAACAGAAGGGAATTTGTCCCCTTCCATCTGGGTGGATCGGAGGGCCTATAGATTAGTCGTAACCCTTCATCCGCCCGCTCTGCTCATTGTGGCCCACGACTGGTTACCATTTTGCTTAAGTGGCCCTCGTACTTCAAAAGGTTGGGCACCCCTGCCCTAGGGAATAAAGTGGCGATCATTGCAACTTTTTATCTCGCACGGTATTTGCGCAATAATTTTTCAAACGCATTTTTTTTGGGGAAAAAAATGGTTTAATTAATTAAAAAATAACAAAACAGTAAAGTTAGCCCAATTTTTTTCTAAAATATGAAAGATGATGTCATGCCGAGTAAATAGATACCTAACTTGCCACGCTTTAAAATTGCGCATACTCATGGAATGGCGCCAAACTTCGGTACGTAAAAATCTCCATAGGCGACGTTTTGAATTTTTTTACAGGTTACCAGTTTAGAGTTACAGAGGAGGTCTAGTACTAGAATTGTTGCACACACTCTAACGCACGCGGCGATACCTCACATATGTAGTTTGACCGGTGTTTACATATGTGGGCGGGACTTACATGTGTGTTCGCTTCTGAGCGTGAGCTACTGGGGACGTTTTAAAAATATATATATATATAATTTTTTTATTTTTACACTTTTTTTTTTTTTACATTTTTATTTGATCACTTTTATTCCTATTACAAGGAATGTAAACATCCCTTGTAATAGGAATCAGTGTGACAGGTCCTCTTTATGGAGAGATGCGGTGTCAATAAGACCCCACATCTCTCCTCCAGGCTGGAAAGCATGAGATCGGGAAAAATAAATCACAGATCTCATGCTTACTAGCCGCAATCGCGGCTTTGTTTACTTCCAGGAACCCGCCCGTGACATCATAACCTCGCGCCTGGGCCTCCGACGGTCATAGAGATGACTGGTGACCATCTGGTCACTGGTAATCTCTATGCTCGTCATCCGGCACCGAACGATTCTTTCTCCGGGCCCCTGATGGCACGGGGGAGCCCGGAGAAGCGGCGGGAGGGGGGGGGGGTTTTCCCCTTCCGTCGCCTATAAGAACGATCAAGCGGCAGAACGGCCGCTATGATCATTCTTATGGTGCACAGAATCGCCGGCATGAAAGAATGATATCTGAATGATGCCTCTAGCTGCAGGCATCATTCAGATATCACCGCATAAAGTCAAGGACGACGTATGACGCCCACCCAGGATGGGAGATCCATCTGTGGATGTCATATGACTATAGCTGGGTAATGAAGTGGTTAAAGAGAGCAGCGTGTTTCCTGCACCACCAATGCTGTGAGCGGGCCCTGACAGGAACAGTCCTCCTCCCCCCTGCTCAGAGAGAATACACAAATGGCCCTTCACCTGGCACAATCTGTGTGAATAAAGCTTTTTCTGAAAATGCTGGTTGATGTGACGATTCGTTGGCTTTAGTTATTCCTGAGTCACAGACCTGGAATGCATATGCAGGAGTTCTGACTTCACTGGGTACATGCTTGTCCCAGGTCTCGCCCTGGAGCCAGTGATAGCCCGGTAGCTACATTTATAGGTCAGGCTTCCAAAATACCTCTTTAGATTGTCCCACTGGGAAGGTTTCACTTAAAACGGAGTTCCAGATTGTAAAAATAAAATTAAAAGTCAGCAGCTACAAATACTGTAGCTGCTGACTTTTAATATAAGAACACTTCTCCCAGTATCCCGCGATGTCGACACCCCAAGCCTATCCATCCATCGCCTCCGGGTGCAGGCACCAGCATACTTACTAAGGGAAACGAGAAATGAAGCCTTTTGGAAATTGCGTCGGTCGCAAGGCGATCTTACCTGGAAGTGGAAGAGGTTAACTGTTTTTTTTACAGGTATCTGCATAAACCCCCCCCCCCATTTTTTTTTTATATAGACACATACATACAAACGCACACTATGTACTTTAGTATTAACTAAACCTATTTTTAATATGAGCTTAATGTATATTACAGATCTTCCCTCACAATGGATGGTGAGGGCTTTGGAGAGCTCCTGCAGCAAGCAGAACAATTGGCTGCAGAGACAGAAGGGATCACGGAGCTGCCTCATGTGGAAAGAAATCTTCAGGAAATCCAGCAAGCTGGAGAGAGGCTTCGCTCCAGGACTATGACCCGTACTTCCCAGGAGTCAGCCAATGTTAAAGCGTAAGAACTAACCTGACTTGTAATATGCATAACCTGCAGTCAGCAGATGGGCATTGTCCTTATTAAAAGGAGGATGTGTTTTTATATGTATGTAATTCTGTTATATGTTGTGATAGAAAATGACTCAAGCTTTGCTTATATCCCATTTTAGGTCAGTTTTGTTGGGTTCCAGAGGGTTGGACATCTCTCACATATCCCAGAGACTAGAAAGTCTCAGTGCAGTAACAACATTTGAGCCTCTTGAGCCAGTGAAGGACACAGATATCCAGGTGAGTTTGTGGGCTGTGCCTACAGTGCCTTGCGAAAGTATTCGGCCCCCTTGAACTTTGCGACCTTTTGCCACATTTCAGGCTTCAAACATAAAGATATAAAACTGTAATTTTTTTTGAAGAATCAACAACAAGTGGGACACAATCAGGAAGTGGAACGAAATTTATTGGATATTTCAAACTTTAAAAAAAAAAAAAAAAACTGAAAAATTGGACGTGCAAAATTATTCAGCCCCCTTAAGTTAATACTTTGTAGCGCCACCTTTTGCTGCGATTACAGCTGTAAGTCGCTTGGGGTATGTCTCTATCCGTTTTGCACATCGAGAGACTGACATTTTTGCCCATTCCTCCTTGCAAAACAGCTCAAGCTCAGTGAGGTTGGATGGAGAGCGTTTGTGAACAGCAGTTTTCAGTTCTTTCCACAGATTCTCGATTGGATTCAGGTCTGGACTTTGACTTGGCCATTCTAACACCTGGATATGTTTATTTGTGAACCATTCCATTGTAGATTTTGCTTTATGTTTTGGATCATCTTGTAGGACAACAAATCTCCGTCCCAGTCTCAGGTCTTTTGCAGACTCCATCAGGTTTTCTTCCAGAATGGTCCTGTATTTGGCTCCATCCATCTTCCCATCAATTTTAACCATCTTCCCTGTCCCTGCTGAAGAAAAGCAGGCCCAAACCATGATGCTGCCACCACCATGTTTCACAGTGGGCATGGTGTGTTCAGGGTGATGAGCTGTGTTGCTTTTACGCCAAACATAACGTTTTGCATTGTTGCCAAAAAGTTAGATTTTGGTTTCATCTGACCAGAGCACCTTCTTCCACATGTTTGGTGTGTCTCCCAGGTGGCTTGTGGCAAACTTTAAACGACACTTTTTATGGATATCTTTAAGAAATGGCTTTCTTCTTGCCACTCTTCCATAAAGGCCAGATGTGTGCAGTATACGACTGATTGTTGTCCTATGGACAGAGTCTCCCACCTCAGCTGTAGATCTCTGCAGTTCATCCAGAGTGATCATGGGCCTCTTGGCTGCATCTCTGATCAGTCGTCTCCTTGTATGAGCTGAAAGTTTAGAGGGACGGCCAGGTCTTCGTAGATTTGCAGTGGTCTGATACTCCCATTTCAATATTATCGCTTGCACAGTGCTCCTTGGGATGTTTAACGCTTGGGAAATCTTTTTGTATCCAAATCCGGCTTTAAACTTCTCCACAACAGTATCTCGGACCTGCCTGGTGTGTTCCTTGTTCTTCATGATTCTCTCTGCGCTTTAAACGGACCTCTGAGACTATCACAGTGCAGGTGCATTTATACGGAGACTTGATTATACACAGGTGGATTCTATTTATCATCATTAGTCATTTAGGTCAACATTGGATCATTCAGAGATCCTCACTGAACTTCTGGAGAGAGTTTGCTGCACTGAAAGTAAAGGGGCTGAATAATTTTGCATGCCCAATTTTTCAGTTTTTTATTTTTTTTTAAAGTTTGAAATATCCAATAAATTTCGTTCCACTTCGTGATTGTGTCCCACTTGTTGTTGATTCTTCAAAAAAAATTACAGTTTTATATCTTTATGTTTGAAGCTTGAAATGTGGCAAAAGGTCGCAAAGTTCAAGGGGACGAATACTTTCGCAAGGCACTGTATATGTCTAATCTTACTGTGTAACATTGTATTTGTACAGGTCCTCTGGTGTGTGTGATTTATATTTAATATATACATGTTTGTAATTTTTTTTAACTTGGCTTAGTCTCAGATTTATTAGTTAAATTAGCTCTCTTTTATCATTTTTTGTGGACATCACTGACTGAAGTCTCTTCAGAAAACGGTCCCTTCTAAGGCTGTTGAACTCCTATTTTCCCCACTGTGCTCCTCCCACCTACATTTACATCATTACCGTGCCTTGTAGTGACATAGGGGACAGCAATAGGGACCTCTAAGTGCAGTGGGGGCCTGGAGGTAGCCATAGTAGCTTTGTAATTGTGACTACATTCAAGGCTAGCTGGATATCCTAGGGAGGTTGCTGAGAGGACCAAGGTCTAACTACACAAAATATCTGCTTCAAATTTATTTTTCACAAATCCTCTTCCAGGACAGCTACCTGAGTGATGATTGGTTCCATCTTCAACAACCAACACAAACCAGAAAGATATGGGGGGGAAAAAGTCCCTCATGCTCAGTTTTGTGTTTGACTGTCCTGGCGTACACTACGTAATGTTTGTCTCGTTTCCCCTGACTCCAGTGATTGTCAGGCCCCCCTCAGAAGACTAGGTCCTGTGTGTGGTGTGTGTGTTTTTTTTTTTTTTTTTACCTGAGGTTATCCCTGTGATATCTGGACTTTTGCATTTTGACTGTATGCAGGCAACTCAGGAAGACCAATTGTTTGGCTATCCCTTCTGTAAATGGGTAGGTGGGAAGTGTGCAGTGGTCATAGGTTCCTCCTGGTGGGTTTTTCCCCGAGATTTCCTGGTGGTGTCTTCTATATCGTGAGGTGCCGGGGAGAACCAAAATGGTGCCGTCTTCATTTCCAGCACCAGATAATGGTGCGTGGTATACTCATGACACCTGTCCTGTACGTCCAATCCCCCCGACCTCTGAGAGCATTTAAGTAGTTAATATTTGAAGTGTTGCAAGCTTATTTTTCTTAATTGGGCTTTCCTTGGTGCCCAGAACACCCCTGGTTGCATATATAACAGGTTGTTAATCTTGCCGATGAGCTGAGTTGCCCTAGTTTGTTTAAGACTGGTCTCTCATTTATTGGTTCTATTTCAGGGATTCCTTAAAAATGAAAAGGACAATGCACTATTTGCTGCAATTGAAGAATCCAGGAGAAGAGTAAGTATCTCTCTGAAACAAGACTGTTTTATTTATCAATAAAATGATTGCTGTTTTCTTAAGCTTTAGAGTAATTGCAAAGATGAAGTGATGTCAGATGCATCTGCTTGTACTTGTAGACATTTGCCATGGCAGAGGAGTACCACAGGGAGTCTATGCTTGTGGAGTGGGAACAAGTGAAACAGAAGATCCTTCACACCCTGCTTGCATCTGGAGAGGATGATTTAGGCTTTTCTCAGGAAGCAGAGGTTTGTCACTTCCCTGTCACCTCAGAAATTGCCCCTGCCTAGATGATAATGAACTATGCATGCAACGTTTGTATCTTTCTTGTCTCCATAGACTAGTTACATCAGCGAGCTTGGACCTCCTGGTCGCAGTTCCCTCGATAGTGTGGAAATGGCATATGCACGACAGGTAAAGCAGAACAGTGGCAAATCGAAAGGGATTGCAGTTTTAACAGTCTGATACAGAGTGGAAACCTCCCTCTAATGTTCTAGCATGTAACGGAAGAATCACAGGGGGAAATGCTTAGAGGGAGAGGGGCCTTATCTCTACAGAAGCTTAAAACCCATGGACAGCCTGGGCCCAGGAGGCAGGGGAGAGCACAAGGATTGACTTGAATTCAAGAGTTATTTGCAGGATCCACAAGCTGTTTCTCTTTATCACTGTTATTTAGCTAGGTTCCTGTTTTCAGTCAATGTGTTACTATTGACAATAAAGAGAAAAGTAAGCGGCCTGCCAATCGTTGGCCTACTTCCCAAAATTAAAGTTTCCTGGCTGTGTCTAACTTCAGACTCAGACTAAGCATGCTGTAAATGAGTGTCAGATTTAGTAGTTTAGTCAAGTGTGAAAAAGAGGGAGTAATCAGTGGGGGTAGGAGTCAACAGGGACAGCGGTTAAATATGGTAAATGGGCGCACAGTGATAAAGTGCTCATTATTCAACACTGAATGTGTTCATAGGGTAATCAAGCTATTTTATTTTCTTGCACCCGTATTGCAGCCTTAGATGTGGTGTTTGTGTTAGTGCTTTTTTTTTTTTTTTTTTTTTTCAGGCTTTATTTTCAACTGAGTTTGTTTAGGAGTAGGATTGGCGCAACATAATGTAGCGCCAATCCTACTCCTAAACTTACTCAAACTGTTATCTCAGGAGAAATAAATTAAGTAGGGGCAGCTGCTTAAATTAGGGGGGGGGGGGGGGAACCATAATCGCTCACGGGCAATATTTGGTTCCATTGCGCGGATTCATTTTATACCACTTTATTTTCAACTGGCAATATTAAAAATAACACTTATCCTGTCCCTGACCCACTTTTCACTCTATCAACTGTATCTACAGGGGCAGCCTGTATTAATAGCGTGGGGGTGGGAGGATTAGAAGTTTTCAGAGAAAGATTTCAGTTAAGCTAACGAATTAAAAAGGACAAGTAATATTGGCAGGTATTTTCTGTACTTCTGAAAACTGATGCAGCCACCACATCTAAAGATTAGTAAACTTCAATATATTTTTGTTCTTGGGTTTAGATATATATTTTGAATAATTAGCATTGTAAACGTGTATTGCTTTTGTTCTGTGCAGATTTATGTGTACAATGAGAAGGTTGTGAGTGGAAACCTGCAGCCCAGTCTGGTGGATTTGTTCACAGCTGTTGCTGAGAAACTAGATGACAAGGTAAGACTCAGAGAGCAGCTTCTCCTAAGAGTTCAGAACTGTGCTATATGGAGCATAATACACCATACTTTAAAAGGATTGCAGTGAATGTATAAAGCTGAAGATGGCGGGTTGTGAGCTTTTATACAGGTCACAAGTGCACTTCTCATATAAACTACTGCAGTGAGTGTATTGTACTTTAATAATACAGCTCCTGTCTCCCCTACCCAAGCTTTACATTTCCCATTTCTTGCCCTTGTCTTGGCAACCCTCCCCAAGCTGACTTCTCTTTTGAAAGGATAAGTTCACCTTTCAGAACATGTTGCACCTTCCTGCACTCCACAATTCAAACAGAGTGGTCATGTGCGGCTCCACCCACATGGCCCATGTCATTGATTCCCTGTGAATTAATAAACTACAAGTACCAACAGCCTTTGCGTCTGTCAGACTTGTAGTTCTCCATGAACTAGCACTGCACTGCGGTAGTTTTACACTGACAAGAAAAATCAAACTATTTGCCTGTATGATGTATGGGCAGACATTTCACACTGACAGTCTGCAGGAGTCCTACATGGCACCAGCGATGTTCTGATCATTGTTGCAATGCTTTCCAGGCTCCTAAAGAAAAAAGAAAAAAAATATCGTAAATTAACTTTTTCTTTTTTTCTTTACCTGCAAATAAATTTGCATTTATTATTATTTTTATAATGGCACAGCAGTGTAGATCACTGTACTAACATCAAATAGTTAATACACAGCGGCTTCTCCTGAGCAGAAACCTGCTGGGTTGAACAAAAACAAACTAGTAGTGGGTACTAGGCTTAAAGTGGTTGCAAACCCTTAGTGAAAAAAAAAGAAAACCCTGCAAGACAAACACATAACGAGCTAATATGGATAGCATGCTAGCTCATTATAAATTACTTGCCTGAGATCGAAGCCCCCGCAGCCGTCCTCATACACCGCTGCGGCGGCCGACATCTCTCCCCGGGTTACTTCCAGGTGTCGCGGCTCCGGCACTGTGATTGGCCAGAGCCGCGATGACGTCACTTCCACGCGCATGGGAACGGCACACAGACTGAAGCAACAGCACATACATGCCATTGCTTCGGTTTGCCCCAGTGACATCGGCACATGCAGGGGACAGGGGATATCTCCTAAACCGTGCAGGTTTAGAAGATATCCTGGGTAGCTACAGGTAAGATTATTATAGGCTTACCTGCATAAAGTGGTCTGTAGGGGTTTACAACCACTTTAAGAGACTGCAAAGATCAGTGGTGGTATTAATGCCATGGTTGATTTTATCTTTTTATTTATTACATTATAAACAGCCATGCTTATGTTCTTATATTATGGTCAATCGTGCTTTCTCCGGTTCACCCTACAGAATGTATCTGATGTTTGGTTGATGGTGAAGCAGATGACAGATGTCCTGCTAGTTCCTGCCACAGATACACTGAAAAGTCGTTGCGCAGTCAAAATGCAGATGGGATTTGTAAGACAAGCGTTAAAATTCTTAGAGGACAGGTAAGATATTTTTTTTTTTTTTTTTAATCGGCCATCTACTACAGTGGTCTCTATTTTGCTTCTGTTGTATGCATCCATCTGTCTTGGCTTGCTCTGATTGTGCTATCTGCAGCCTGTAATTAGCATTAGCTATATTGAACTTCTGTGTATAGAAGGGAAGGGGAAAATTTGCACTTGGTAAAATAGATAAAATGAAATAAAAATATGTTGATAATCCCTGAGGGTAATATCAATAATCCCTGAAGGTGTCCTGCAGTTAAACACTAAAACCTTGATACCAAGTCAAAAGAAACATATATACAAACAGTGTAGCGCTGTAAATAAATCAAAGTGAATAAATCAATAGTCATACATTCTGACAATCAAAAGCAATTATGTGAGGATCATAAGATATATGCTGAGGGCATATATTAAATATAATGGTGAATGTTCAGTGAAAAAAACAAACAATAAGTCCAAAGAAAAGGATTCAGCGGAAAACTGTGCATCCAGTGTAGGTTCCTCACATGTATGTCTATTGATTTATTCACTTTGATTTATTTCCAGCGCTACACTTTGTATATATTGAACTTCTAGTGTTTTGTTTTAGCCAGAGGGGTTTTGGTGATATAGGAACAAAAGGTTTACAAAAGGTTTTTTATTCGTTAACCCGAGATATTTTCAGTGCTGTTTTAATTATTTTCTTTGGGTTGAGTCTGAGGTTGCTGACTTTGGAGTGCATCTTACACCAAAGTGTTTGTGTGCGTGTGTTTTTATTTTTTATTTATTTTTTTAATATGAAGGGACTAAATGTTAGGGTGATTTTTAAAATTTGCATTGTTGGCCAAGAATGTAGGGAAATCGTCCAATAGATTTACCTGTTACGATGACACCTGTTTGAGAGGATTTCTCTAACTTTGGAGAGATTTTTGTCTCTGTTGTCTACGCACACCAAATGGACACAAGCGGTAAAAGAAAAGCTGCCACAGGTTTTAGCAATTACTTTATCTTTTTAAATAAACACTTAATACTTACCTGCTTTTTGCAGTGGTTTTGCAAAGGGCAGCCCCCCCCCCCTCTTCTTGGGTTCCCCGCTGGCGTTCCTGTCCCCCCATAGAAAGCTAGTTGCTATGGGGGCATTTGAGCGTGCTTGCTCCCGAGCTGCCTCTGTGTGCCCACAAGATGCAGAGCACGGCTTGGCCATATCGCTGGACTGAGATGGGGCTCGGGTAAGTATTGGGTGCACACAGAAGGTGTTTTTTGAAAATTCTTTTTATTGAAGTTGTAAACCTACCGCTAGTACAAACACTTGTAAAGTGACAACACAAAAAGGGGAAATAAAAAGTTAGTCCTACAACGGCACAAGTAGCCAACATGGCCCTGACTAACAGTAAAGGACTTTCTAAAAACCTTAAGCCTTTTTACAACCACTTTAATCACGTACCTTACGCCAGATTCCAGCGATCATTGGATGGCTGGAGATCGGCTTGCATATAGGAATGAATGGGGCCCATGTGCACTTTAAAAATTGCTCTGCAAGGACATTTCACTAGAAAGGCTTGCAGAGCCACACACTGAAGATCGCTGGAACAGAGAACAAGGCAAGTATTTTAACACTGCAAGTTATGCTGGGGCGAGGATGTACACTTTCACTAAACTGGGACTTGCACTTTTAATCTAGTTTATGGCATGCTGATCATCGATCTAACCTTTATTATTTTCAGTCGCTGTCTCAGAAAAAGTATGTGCCCCTAAGAGGAGTTGCCTCACTTGCAACAAGTTAGTTTGACGGCCAGACATTCGACTTTTCATTAATAAGATCCGGGTCTGTGTTTTTTACTACTGCTCATCTTTTTGTCCTTTTTTAAATTTGTAGTTACCGGGACTACACTATGAAGAGTGTATATGCTAACCTACAACAGGCCCAACTCGGAGGAGTTCCTTCCACGTTTAATTTAGTGCGAAGCTTCCTTAATATCAGGCTGCCGGCTCCAATACCTGGGCTGCAGGTGGGTAAATCGCACTCAATATGAATTGCTTATGTTGTGATGTGTCTGTAGTAAGCATTATTCTCATTCTTTCCTTATGCCTCCAGGATGGAGAGTTGGAGGGCTATCCAGTTTGGGCACTCATCTACTACTGCTTGCGCTGTGGTGATACCTCAGCAGCTCAGCAGGTGGTAAACAGATTGCAGCATCAGCTGGGGGAGTTCAAGAACTGGTTCCAAGAATACGTACACAACGAGCGGAGGTAGTAAAATACGGCTGTCATTCTTTTGTTGCTGTATTGAAATCTTTGGGTTTACTTTGCAAAATTATGGTGATATTACTTAGTGATTTATTCCACAGATGTATTCTCTTTTGAGATTCATAGTGAAAAATCAAAACATGCAGTGCAATTCCAATGCAGTGCACACACTGAAGCATGTTACACTGTTAATTTCAATGGGAAATGCATCAAATAAAAACCCACAAGTGTAAGTAGGGCCTTGCAGCTTCTTGTCTCTGTTATGGTCCTTGCTTAAGTCTGTAAATGAAAATAGATCTAAAACAAGATATGAGGATATGTCGTCCTCCCCCTTTTTTTTGGGGGGGGGGGGGATTATTTTTATTAAATAGGATATGTCCTCTTTAAAAAGTGACAGATTTACCAGATCATGTTTCTTGCTTTCTAGGTTGCTCCCAGGTACAGAGAACAAACTTCGTCTCCATTACAGAAGAGCTGTAAGGTCGAGCACGGACCCTTATAAAAGGGCAGTTTACTGTTTAATTGGCCGATGTGACGTAGCAGATAATCATAGTGAAGTAGCCGATAAAACGGAAGACTACCTCTGGCTGAAGGTGAATGACTGCAGAATTATTTCTTTCATTTTTATTCCAATGTGCAACAAAAATATATAAAATCATTGCAACATTAACAGCGAGCTTTCAGTGCCTATAGGCAAGAGCTTACTGGTGGAGTGATCAAACATTTAAAACTCGGCAGAAAAAAGCAACAGATTCCTCTTTAAACCCCTCTGCTAAGCAGCACTTAATCATTTCTCCAATCATTTCTTTTGCATGTGAGTGGCAAGAATACTCAGGCTCGTGTAAGTTGAAAAACGTATTTTTAGTTGGAGCTTTGACAGACCATTAAACTTGTACACTGTTCTGATAGTGTTGCTATTTACCTCTCTGTGGGTAGTTTTATCATCATTTAGGGTAGGTGGCAGTTTTGTGGTTTTTGGCATAGCTGATGCCAGCACTGCGGCAATACAACTGAGGGCAGGGAGATGTCTTGCTGGTCTTGAGTTCAGTGACAAATATTCCAGTCTGTGGCCCACAAGACTCAATTTTATATAAAACAGGAGGTCTCGGCCAATCTGCTTGCAGTAATAAGAGTATAACATTAAAAGAAATAACTGTGTAGAAGATGATTTCATACAAACTGACAAATTAAAATGAGAAAATTGGAGTTTGAACAGTGTCTGACATAGATTTGAGATTTCAAATATGTAGAATTTTATAACTAGCACTGTTTAAAATGGGTAACTAAATAAATTTGTTAAAGCGGGAGTTCACCCGAATTTTTTTTTTTTTTAACATTAGATTTAGGCTAATTAAGGGGAGCAGAAACGGGTTTTAGAGATCGATGTTCTCCCGCCGCTTCCGGGTATGATCTTCGGGACTGGGCTTTCCTATTTGATCGACAGCCTTCCGACGGTCGCATACAGCGCGTCACCAGGTGCCGAAAGAAGCCGAACGTCAGTGCGGCTCTATACTGCGCCTGCGCACCGACGTTCGGCTACTTTCAGAAACTCGTGACGCGCTGGATGGGACCGTCGGAAGCCTGTCAATCAAATAGTCCCGCAGTCCATACCCGGAAGCGGCGGGAGAACATCTATCTCTACAACGGTAAGTACGGCATTGATTTAAAAATATATCAAAAATTTATCAGTCAAAGAATGTTCCTGATCCCAGCGCTCATAGAAAAGGGTAAAATTGGTCATGCACAATAGGCTGCTGTTATAAAATCAACCAAACCATATACAATATGCAAAAAATATATAATATCATTCCAGCATTAACAGCGCTCTATCAGTACTCCACACACTGTGTGCCAAAAAAGTCCGATATACATTATTCCTAAAAGTTCATAAAGCTAAATGATGTAGCATGCACCTACTAAGCAATACAATTAGGCACTACATGCCAAATATTACAATGCGTAAATAATGAAAGTTCATAAAGATGAATGATGTAACATGCATCCATGAGGCAGTGATAATGGGAGAGATTCTATGTAGTTTGTTCCCCTTCTTTCCATGTAAGATGAAATTGTGATTTTAATTTTTTACTTTGGGTGATCATTTGCCAATTAAGGAGATTGGAGATACAAGGCTCATTATATTCGTGCTTCTGGTGAGTTTTACCATAGGAGAGAGGTGTGGTGGTGACGGAATTCAAAGATCTCATCTGTCCTATCATCACTTCCTTATGGATGCATCTTGCATCATTCATCTTTATGAACTTTCATTATTTATACACATTGTAATATTTGGCATGTAGTGCCTAATTGTATTGCTTAGTAGGTGCATGCTACATCATTCATCTTTATGAACTTTGTTTATTGAACTTTTTTGACACACGGTGCGTGGAGTACTGAGAGAGCGCTGTTAATGCTGGAATGATTTTTATATCTATTTTGCATATTGCATATAATAATTGTAATAACAAAACAACATATTTGAAATCTTGGGGTGGAACATAAAATAAAGTCCTGATTGTCACACTGGCCTACTTTTGCAGGTATAGCTCTGTAAAATGTTAAAAATAAGTGCCAATTTTGTTCAAAATCCAGTAAGGTTTTGTCTCTTCCTGCTCTGCACACCTTCAGTTGTCCTATGCCAGGGAGTCACTAGAAGCTGATCACCTAAATATTTACTGCTGCTGAGGGTGGAGGAAGCAGGAATGACACAGACTGTACTGATAAGGGGAGCAGATTAGGGAGGGATAAAATAAAAGCTGGAAAGATGACAGGACAAACTCTGCTGCCAGGGAGACAAAAAATAATTATGGGTACATACTGTCTGAAAATCGTCCGGTTCCTGCTGACTTTTAGTCAATGGCCCAGATTCTTGTATCTCGGCGTAAAACTATGCGGGCGTAGCGTATCTCGTTTACGTTACGCCGCCGCAAGTTTTTCGGGCAAGTGCTTGATTCACAAAGCACTTGCCTGTAAAGTTGCGGCGGCGTAGCGTAAATTCCCCGGCGCAAGCCCGCCTAATTCAAATCATTAGGGTGGGGGGCGTGGATCATTTAAATTAGGGGCGTTCCTGCGCTGAACGTACTGCGAATGCGCCGTCCCTAAAATTTCCCGACGTGCATTGCGCGAAATGACGTCGCAAGGACGTCATTGGTTTCGACGTGAACGTAAATGGCGTCCAGCCCCATTCACGGACGACTTACGCAAACGACGTAAAAAAAATTATTTCGACGTGGGAACGACGGCCATACTTAACATTGGTTGCCCCTCATATAGCAGGGGCAACTTTACGCGTCGCAAATCTAACGTAAACGTTGTATCTTCACTGCGTCGACCGCTCGTACGTTCGGGAATTTGCGTATTTTGCTAATTTGCATACTCGATCGGGAAAACGACGGAGGCGACACCTAGTGGCGGAAAAAAAGAACCTTACGCCTGTCGGATCTAATGGTTATCTGTGCGTAACAGATTCTAAGAATCAGTCGCATAGATACAACGGCCCAGATTAGGACTTACGACGGCGCACATGGCGTTGTGCCGTCGTAAGCCCTTTCAGAATCTGAGCCACAGTGTACAGCAGTCTGTCCAACAGAAGCCAGTCTAACAACGTGCTATTGTTAAAGGAACATGCTGGAAAATCGGCATCCAATCAGCGCTTGCAGCCAGTGACTGTGAGCACTAAACAGTGTGTTCTGGGGAGGGGAGGGAGTCCCCCTGTCAGACTACAATAGAAAAGTGGGGGAGATTGCCGCAACAACGTTACATGTGTTGGTATGGAGATCTGTTCAACACTGGTTTGAATGGGGAAAAAAAAAAAACTTTCGGTGTGTACCGGGCTTTAAAAGGATAGTGTCTTATCTTTTGAGATTCTTTCCTTTTCCCCTTGACAGCAGCTGTGAACATGAGCACTGTCAGCTTCTGCAACCTTCCCCTCTGGCTGAGCCTGGACGTAAAATCAAGGCTCACATTTTTATTACAGAAAGTGACATATAGTTTTTGAGGCCAAGGAGAGGGGAGAATTCTCTGCGAGGAAGTGACTGCTCTAGGCTTGAACAAAATGGCAGCCTCCAGCGAGAAGAAACGGGAGTAATGCTGGAGGCAATTTACAGCACACACTAATTCTGAAATCATAATTAATGTGGAATCTACTGTATGTTGCTTGTTAAAGAACATGCATGTTTATGAAGTAAAGTTCTACTTTTAATGTGGTTTCACACAACCAGCTTGAACATTCTCTTTGTTGAGAGGTTGACCATGGTAGCACAGAGCTGTAGTATTACGTGTGTGTGTGTGTGTGTGTGTGTGTGTGTGTGTGTGTAGAGCTGTGGTTACTACTTTTTGTATGTTTGGCCATAGTTATTACCTGTATACTTGGAGCTGTAGATGTTGTGTACAGGAGTTCCTTTAGCTAATCAATCTGTGTTTTATCTAGTTGAATCAAATTTGCTTTGATGATGACTCCAGCACCTCAGCTCAAGACAGATTGACATTGCCACAATTTCAGAAGCAGCTTCTTGAAGATTATGGTAAATATTATGAATACTGCATCTCTTGTATAGCACATGTTTTTGGGTTATAGAACGGGTTACATTAATCATTTTTTATCAATTTTTTTCCTCAGGCGAGTCTCACTTTGCAGTGAACCAGCAACCATTTTTATATTTTCAAGTTCTTTTCCTGACTGCTCAGTTTGAAGCTGCGATTGCCTACTTGTTCCGCATGGAACGGACGCGTTGTCATGCTGTGCATGTTGCTTTGGCTCTCTTTGAACTCCGACTACTACTAAAGTCATCTGGGCAGAGTGCACAGTTATGTGAGTACTCAAGTTTCTACCTTCTGTCTTCAACAGCTATCTATTAATTTGTCCACAGGACAGATTTTCACTTTTCATCTGTTTATTGAAGGTTTTCATAGTAGGTAATGCAGTGAAGAGAACTAATAAAAGACATGTGGTCGCTATTCTTATAGTGAGGTGCCATATGATCAGTAGTAATAATAAAATTGTCATAGTAAAAAAAAAAAAAAAAAGCGCATTTGCCTAATTTAAGGTTTTTACATTATAAACGGGCAGCACAGTGGTGTAGTGAGTAGCACTCTCGCCTAGCAGTAAAAAGGGTCGCTGGTTCAAATCCTGACCACAACACTACCTGCCTGGAGTTTGCATGTTCTCCCTGTGCCTGCATGGGTTTCCTCCGGGTACTCCAGTTTCTTCCCACACTCCAAAGACATGCTGGTAGGTTAATTGGCTTCTGCCTAAATTGGCCCTAGTATATGAATGTGAGTTAGGGACCTTAGATTGTAAGCTTCTTGAGGGTAGGGACTGATGTGAATGTACATTGTATATGTAAAGCGCTGCGTACCTAAATAATAATAATAATAATCTTGCCGTGTTATTACCATCCTAATTCGTACAGTACCGCATATCATGTTACATATTGGTATACACAGCAATTCCATGTCATGAGTGAGGTAAAATAGACCAGTCAAGCCTTATGTAACAATTCTGACCTGTACAATTACAGGTTTACTTTGACTTTAAATAGTTTGGGTCAAGCCATCCAAAACAAACTATTTTTGTTACAAACCGATGTGGCCTATGTGTGCACTCTACTATACTGTAGTAGCATGTATTGCATAAGTAAGCGGCTCTGCATTCCAGCAGCAGTACAAGTGATTTCACAATGTGCTTCCAGAATTTGATTCAGAAGAAGCCTTTTTTTATTTTTTATGAGTGATTATAAAGCTTTCGCTTATCGACCATTCAGTGGAAGCCTTGTATTTAGTAATTAAAAATAATGATTCTCTGTCATTCAGGAGAAGCTTTGTAAGGCCAGGTTGACTTCATTCTGGCAGCAGACAGAATTGGACCCCTTTCACACTGAGGTACTTTGCAGGTGCTATAACGCTAAAAATATAGGTTTGTGGAAAAAGACATGTAACCATGTCTTTAACTGAGAAAAATTGGACTTTGCAGGCACAACCCAATACAATTATTAATGTTTTAATAGAAAAAATACAAAATACATAGCAATTGCACTTAAGTGCAATTGCTATGTATTTTGTATTTTTTCTATTAAAACATTAATAATTTTATTGGGTTGTGCCTGCAAAGTCCAATTTTTCTCAGTTATAGACATGGTTACATGTCTTTTTCCACAAACCTATATATTCAAGGATGTGGCACATATCTATTAGTGGGTGAATGATTACCACCCTAGGGCAACCGTAATCATAACAATACTATAACGCTAAAAATAGCGCCTGCAAAGCGCCCTGAAAGAGCCGCTGCTGTCTCTCTAGTGTGAAAGCCCCAAAGGCTTTCACACTAGAGCGGTGCACTAGCAGGACGGTAAAAGTCCTGCTAGCAGCATCTTTGCAGCGATGAAGGAGCGGTGTGTATACCGCTCCTGCCCATTGAAATCAGCAGCACTTTGCGGGTGGTTTTGACCCTTTTTTGGCCGCTAGCAGGGGTTAAAAGAGCCCCGCTAGCGGCCGAATACCCCCGCAAATACGACGGTAATGTGAAAGGGGCCTTAAGGCAGTACTGCTGTAGAACAATGTTTATTGTATGTAGCTGATTCTACCACAGTATAGTAGTGTACACAGTCACTGCATCAGTTAGCAATTGAAATTAAAAGTAAACCTGGAATTCTTCTTTAAATTTGTCTACATTATATAGCTATTGGTGTAAAATTTAAAAATTCTGGCCATTATTTAAATTTGTGATTACTTTGACCAGTTGGTTTGTACTTTGGGATATATAGGTGATCAGCAGCTGGGTACAGAGCAAATGTAGGTGGTAACTAGTGCACTCTTTATACCCCACAAACTGATACTTTAGCACTGCCATCGCCATCAAGTAAAGAATAGGATCATCGGGTCAATTCCACTGCCTATTTACAGAAATTAATTAGCTAATATTTGGCTATTCCAGCTACATTTCAGAGGCTATGAAGACCGTAAGTAAATACCCCAGGTCTGCCGTGCTGAACCCAACCAGGCGGTGGAATATTAGATATGTAGGATGTGGTGTTTTTAATACCGTACATATGAGGTTCCCTGTTCCACACTTTATTTATTTTTTTAGAAATTGTCGGGCTTTATTAAAATTATTACATTAATACTAGTTAATGACCAAAGCAAACGGCATGGGGAGCATTATAGAAACTTTTACTGCAGAACATCTTTCCTCTTTCAATAATATACTGCCACGCTTTCCTTACACCCCCCCCCCCCACACACACACATTTCTTTTCATTTTGCAGTAACATTTAACATGGTT
This sequence comes from Rana temporaria, assembly GCF_905171775.1. Taxonomy (NCBI): domain Eukaryota; kingdom Metazoa; phylum Chordata; class Amphibia; order Anura; family Ranidae; genus Rana; species Rana temporaria. Next base: position 131,886,048 of record NC_053499.1, on the reverse strand, counting down.
TCTTTCTACAGGTCTGTACACTAAAAACATGACTGATGGCTAGTGATCATTTATCTTTTTTTATTTAATGTATGTATATACAAAGCGCCTTTTATTTGGCATAATATCCTATAACCATGTCTTATGTATAGATATATAGATGGACCATAATTTAGAATATATTGTTGCATTTGTAGTACTATGCTTAATAGTTACATTAATAATGGTCATCTGTTTGTTTGTCTAGTGAGCCAAGAAGCAGGGGACCCTGTTGGTGTTCGACGCCTAAATTTTGTCCGCCTCCTCATGCTTTACACTCGAAAGTTTGAGCCCACTGATCCACGAGAAGCCTTACAGTACTTCTACTTTCTCAGGTAAACAGAATAACTTTTTTTAATTCAGGCTAGCAAGGCCTGCAACCTGTCTGAGACATATTTATTTTTCTCTGAATGTTGGACTGAATCATAATGGTTTACATTTTATAGTTTCAGGCTTTAAAGTGTTAAATGGTATATCAAGCTCAGACTTGTTTGACACCCTGCTAGCGGCCGAATAAAGGGTTAAAAGCACCGCTGCCAAAGCGCTTTACAGGCACTTTGGCAGTGCTGCCCATTGATTTCAATACCAGTCCTCCACTGTCTGAAAGATGCTGCTTGCAGGACTTTTTCCAACGTCCTGCAAGCGCACCAACCCAGTGTGAAAGCACTCTGGCTCTCTTGCTGGGGAGGCATTTTTCAGATGCTATTTTTAGGCCAAAAGCGCATTCAAAACGCTTCAGTGTGAAAGGGGTCTAAGAGCTAAAGGAATTTTTTTTTTTTTAGCTAAATAGCTTCCTTTACCTTACTGCAGTCCTGGTTTCATGTCCTCATTGTTCGTTTTTGCTTTGAAGTTGCTGTAATTCTGCTGTGATCTCCACACTTCCTGCTTGTCTGGCTCCTTATGAAAAATCTCATGGCAGCTTTTCACTGTGGTCCAAGCTGTGTGTCTATAACTCCTCAGAACCAATCAGATTCATTTTAAAAACAAAACACTGCCCTGGATTTGTTTGTTTTTGTTCTGTGGGTCTCTTTACTTCACAGAAACATGAAACCAATTTAAAAAACGAAAGTGAAACTATAGGCACATTATATGATTGAATTTAATCTATTTTTAATCAGTTTTAAAAGGAATCGGTTAACTTGTATGTCTCTAACGTCATTTCAGCAAAAAAAAAAATCCTTTAGTGACCTTTAAAATCCAGCACAAGTATTTGCATTTTGTTTACAAGATATATATATATATATATATATATATATATATATATATATATATATATATATATATATATATATATATATATAAAATTCAGACACACTAGAGAATAAAATGGCAGTCGTTGCAATAACTTGTCGCGCCTTATTTGCGCATTTTTTTTTTTATTATATAGTAAAAGATAATGTTACGCCGAGTAAATTGATACCAAACATATGCTTCAAAATTGCGTCCGTCGCAAAATTTATTGCTCTTGCTCCAACAATCGCGGCGATGCCTCACGTGTGTTTTTTTTTTTTTAACACAGTTTTTATATGTGGGTGCAATTTGCTTATGCGTTGCTTCTGCAAGCGAGCATGGAGGAACAGAGAGCTTTAAATTTAATGTATTTGTTTACTTTTTTTTTGTGAATTGACTCTTAAGGTTTGTACACACTATAAGAATTTTCATATAGTGTATACACAACTTTTGACAGCAGATTCTGGGATTTTCGTACGAAAATTCGAAAGGTACAAACAACAACATCTTTCTTGTACGGAAACGGTACAAACAATTTTCGTTTTAATGTTCACTGTTTTTCGTACAAAAAAAATCGGAAAAGAAAGGCTGCGCATGATCAGAAACAATAAACAACAAAAAACTAAAACTTTTGTCGTACGACGTGTGAAACAATGATGATCGTTCACCCGATTTTCTTATAGTGCGTACCCCACTTGACACAGTATTTACCAATAATTTCTTATTTTTTATATAAATACTGCATAAACCTGTAGGGAATTTTTATTCTCGCATGCGATATTTGGATACATGGCCCCGATATCCTTTAGTGAATTGAGCCCTGTGTCCCTGCTCGTGAACTGCCCCCACCTCAATATTTCTGGTTAATGATTGTCCCTGGGAGAGAATATGATAGAAATTAATTTTTTTTACATTTTGTCAACAAAATAGCAAACAGGAAATAGGAATAGCAGAAAGATCTTCCATTTGGGGTCACCCGTTCTGGTGACCGCTGTCTAAAGAGGGATTTCCTCACACCTCAGGGATATATTCACTTCTTGTTGAGTCTCCAGGACAGGAAGTGGGGGGGGACATCTTCCTGAGGACACGGGCAACAGAAAAGGGTGTGACGGGTACTAACTATTGTCTACGTTATTCAAAATAAAGAAAATATTTTGGCTAGAGATTTAATTTTTAATATAACTTAACAATGATTTCTTTTTTTTTTCAATACTGCCGTCAGCTCATTATTGTCAATGTATAATCGAGGGATGTGTGATTATCGCGATCTTGCTTACTGATCAGTTGCTCCAAGATACAGGTTGTTAGGAAGAGTTCTGCATAGAGCTGTCTCAATACCTATGCTGCAGGACTTGTCCCAACAGTCACCTGGGTTAGAATGTCTTGCAGATGTGATCCAGATCTCATATAGCCATTGTTTTTATTGTCTTATCTGTTACAAGAATAAGGGTTCTAGGTCTGTTGACTGGCTTTAATTTTCATAATTTGAACCCATATCTTGTAGAAATGAGAAGGACAGTCAAGACAAGAACATGTTCCTGAGATGTGTCAGCGAACTGGTTATCGAGAGCCGGGAGGTAACCATGTTCCCTTTTCTTTAATGACTGACTGCATTTAATGTCTGTAACAAAATCCTCAATTGTTTTGCATTATTTTGCAGTTTGACATGCTTCTTGGAAAGCTAGAGACCGATGGCACCAGAAAGGTAACTTGCTACATAATCCTGACCCCTGCACCTTATTGTATTTATTTTGCTTTCATCAACTGCTGACTTCCCAAAAGATCTCGTTAGCCTGGGGAAAGTCCCATTGTGCATCGGACACATGTACTATATTCAACTTGTTAATGACCACATTGCTTGGTATATGTATTGTCTTATAATTATGTGAACTATAATGTATAGCAGGATTTAACAGTTCTACATATGACTTATTTTTTGCAATAAAATTTGTTTTGACAGCCCGGTGCAATTGATAAATTTACAAGAGACACAAAACCAATTATTAGTGAAGTGGCATCTGTGGCAGAACAGAAGGGCTTGTTCGAGGAAGCAGCTAAACTCTATGAGTTGGCCAAGGTAGAGTGTGCACATATTTTTGTAATGTGTAATTAAATCATTCAGAAATGTTTTATGTGTAATTTTGAAGAATTCCGAGAAAAACTGAAACCTTTTTGTGGCAGATTTCCTACTGCTTCTCTTAAAGATTATGGCATGTAGGCCCTTAGAATGTACTTGGTGAAATTTGTCATTGTGTTCTTCAGATGTCTAGAATTAACTCCCTCGTATTTATAGAAGTTTTAGCAGTAATAATTTTACCACCTGGTCCAGTGGTTCATGTCAAAAAGAAAAAAAAGATTCTGCACTTCAAAAAGTAAATGCAGAACCATTCGGTAGAAAAGCTGCTCTTTGCATTTTGTATATTTGTCTGAGAGCTTCACCTCCTGTATAAGGCTCTATTTTAAAGTGTTTCTATGGGGTTAGTTCCAGAAAAGCCCAGTAGTTGCTGCCCCTTCTGCTAGTTCCTTTTGCAGTCTTTCCTCCCCCCCACCCCCTGCTGCCAATTTCAATCTTCTCTTGTTTTTCTTCTTTTTTTTTTTCTCCTGGGCACCAGTATACAGGCCTCCACCTCCTGCATTCATTTATCTTCCCCACCTCCCTCTGTAAGTCTCATTCTCCTCCTCTTCTCGTCTTGACACCTGTATAGTCTCTTGCCTCCTGAAGTCTTTTTCCCTCCTCTCCCCTTGCCAATCTCATCGTCGTCCATGTGTCATTCACCCTGCATGAACTGCTTCAAGATACAAAACCTGAATCTCCTGCGCTCGAAGGTGGGCACAACAGTGGTGCTTGTCTAGGCTCTTGTCCTGGCAAGTCTGGATAAGTGCCACCTTGCTGCCCTCAAGACTGGGGATGGCTGTATGCACTAAGATAATAAGAAATAGAACAGAGTGCACACAGGCCTAGTGCATTATCCCCAATAAAAAACCTTTTGATGCATAAAAAAACTAATCAATATACTCACAAATGTATGCTAGCATTGCAAATAAACAGCAGCTTTCCGTCCACGGTATAGTCTATAGCATAACAGATGGAATGTCCTGCAGCAGAACTGGCTAATGTGTTTTGAGATTTTGCCTCTTCCTCCACTAGCTCTGAGGAAGAGGTGAAACCTTGAAACAAGTTCGCCAGTTCTGCTGAGGGACATTTCATCTGTTATGCTATAGACTATACCGTGGACGGAAAGCTGCTGTTTGTAATGCAAGCATACCTTTTGTGAGTATATATTTTTTTATTAAAGCGGGGGTTCACCCTAAAATACAACTTTCTACCATGCCATTCAGCATACTAGCGTGAGCTACAGTATGCCTTTATTAAAAAAATTTGCACTGTACACAGTTTAATCCGTTAGTTACGTTTCAGACTCCCCGCGGGGAGTAGGCGTTCCTATGAAGAGAGGAACATGATTGACGGCCGGCTATGGCGCGTCACGCTTCCCGAAAATAGCCGGAGTAGGGCTTGGCTCTTCACGGCGCTATACGGCGCCTGCGCACAGACTACGAGCTGACTGCGCAGGCGCCGTGAAGAGCCAAGTCCTATTTCGGCTATTTTCGGGAAGAGTGACACGCCATAGCCGGCCGTCGATCATGTTCCCCTCTTCATAGGAATGCCTACTCCCCGCGGGGAGTCTGAAACTTAACTAACTGATTAAACTGTGAGTACAGCCCAAAAAATAAATAAAGGCATACTGTAGCTCACGCTAGTATGCTCGATGCCATGGTAGACAAAAACATTTTTTTTTTTTTTTTTAGGGTGAACCCCCGCTTTAATGGATAATGCACTAGGCTCGTGCGCCCTCTGTTCTTTCGCATGAACTGCTGCTTGGAACAGATTCTGTCACTCAGAACTAATTCAGTGTTCGTCTCCTTGTGAACACTGTGGTCAAACAGGGCTGTGCTGATTATCGGCGTAGACCCCCTCTGACAGGGAGAGCCACTGTTCAGCTCTTTCTTTCAGCGCAACCTGAGGAAAGACGTTTACCACCACTTCCTGCTGTGATTGTTCACAGTTGATCACGTGGTCTTACCATGATCAGAGATGCGGTGTGTCAGGGTGACACACAGCACCACCGATCACAGCGCTGTGCGCCGGCATTTTATCCTGCTGGACATCATGTGACGCCCAGTCAGGATAATGAAACAAACGCCCGGCCGTCATTGTGCTTGCTATAGGCCGGGCGGGAACATTTATCAATATGCAGCACGCTGCATTCTAATGTAAATGGGCCCTCAGTAAGCTGGTGCATGAAAAACAAGAATCGTGGAGACTCCCAGATTCACTTTAGAACCTGATGCAGTCCTGCCATGATGATGAGGCAGAAATTTCATTTTGGCAGATGTTAAAAAGGCAAAGGTCTTTTTTTTTTTTTTTTAAATCTCTAAATGGTTTGCATGGCGGTTATATGAATTTTTAACAAAATTCAAGTAGAAATATGTGGTTTCGAATCTGACAAGTGTTTAGACCCTATTGCCTAGTTTGCCGTTTTTATTTATTTATTTATTTTTCTTTAGAATCCAGACAAAGTTTTGGAACTGACAAACAAGTTGTTGAGTCCCGTGGTTGCCCAAATCGGCACTCCACAGTCCAACAGAGAACGTCTGAAAAACATGGCTTTTTCTATTGCAGAGAGGTAAGGACCTATACATTTTTTAACTCATGTCTGTTAGTCTCATGCGCTGTCAATTGTCTTTTGACTTTGGAACTATGTGAGCACTTTCTAAAGGTACTTCTATACCTTCTCTTTCTTGGGGAAGTTAGAGTCCTTTGTGTGACAGGAGAGATAGTCTGGTCCTGGCATTGACTGATACTGCAAATCTCAAAATGAAGTCCTTAAGGATAATCTGTCCCCCTCCACTAGTAGCCTCTAAACATGGAGGTTCTAACACCTAGTTGTACCCTAGATCCTGCATGGCAGGTTGAAGTTGTTAATGGAGGACCTTGTGCCTTCCTGGATTGTAAGCAAGCAGATAACATTGGTCCCCTGTTGACATTGGGGGACTTTTGTTTGGTTTATCTGCAACCTCCTGGGGAAGGTCCTCTAAATTCCCATTATAGTTCTGCCTTTAATCAGGTGAATTCTCTTAGCTGTACTGCTAAGACGTCTGTCCCTTGCTCTGCGGCTGTTGACTCGTCACTGGATTTTGAAGGATCAGGAAGCTGCTTAGACTTATATTAGGAGTAGGCAGAGTGGTTCTTCAACCGAATCCTTGTGTGCCGGAGTAAATGTAGTAGCTTAATCAGTTTTGTCTAGTTGCTACCATCTCACTAGTCTTGGGCTATTTTCCAATACCTATCTCTGGCCACCTAATAGAGTTGCTTCCCATGCACACTTATCGTCGGTCACATTGACTCTCCTTGTTGCCCTGGGTATCTCTAGAGTCACTCCACACCCCTTGTAAGCAGTTATGTTCTAGCTGATCAACAGTAACCTGGTAATTCCTGCTTGGGGAGTGAAGTTGTGTGGCTGGACAGCCCCTTTCATCACTTTAGTTTTCAACCCCTAAACCTAGGAGCTTAGGGATGTAGAGGCTTTATATCAGGGGTGGCCAACCAGTGGCCCGGGGAGCCCTCTGATGTGGCCCGCGACCTCCTGCTCTGGAATGGTGGGTTGACAAGCCAAGATCGCAGGTTGCCAACCCGCCATACTGCAGCATCGGTGTTGTGAATGGTGGTGGTAGAGGAAGAAAGCAGCTGCGGAGCAGAGCCCCATGGGCCGATGCTTTCTCTACAGCTAGTCTATGGCAAAGTTAAGCTAAGCCGCAGGATAGACACAGATGCATTATGCTGCACCCACGTTGTGGGTAAACCGCAGCACATCAGGGTGAAAGCAGTCTTAGGCCCTTTTCACACGATCAGCCCAACCAAATAGGACCCTCAATTAACCTCTACAGAGCGACAGATGTCCGTTTACGCTCGCCTACCTCCAATCCAAAAAACAAAAAGGAATTCGCCCCATTCCATCTGGGCGGATCGGAGGACCTATAGAGTAGCCGTGACCTGTCATCCGTCCGCTCCGCTCAATGTGGCCCGCGACTGGTTACCAAGTTGCTTAAGTGGCCTTCGCTCTTCAAAAGGTTGGGCACCCCTGCTTTATATTCTCCCTTTTAGACCAGCAGGTATTTCTTACCCAAACCTGTTCCGATATGTTCCTATAGAGATTTGACCCCATTTTGTACTGACCATATCAGTCTGTGGGTCCTTTAATGCCTACCCAGCTGGAAGTGAGTTCTTGTAATTAATATGTGCATACTTGCACATTTATATAATTGTCCCTAGCTCCTGCCATGCAGTATACACAACCCCCCGCGTCTCTGCCTTCTAGGATTTTTTGTTGTGAGATGCTCATTTTGGTTTTATTGGTATAATAAGTCATAACAGTGCAGAACTAGCATTCTCAAGTGCACGGTGCTTACAAAAAAATTAAATGAGAGAAAACTGAGAAGTAAAGAATGTTTTCTGTAAGCCACAAAATATAGAGCAGTGTGTATCGGGTGATAGATCAGTCCTCCATTGGCGTCACAAAGTACCAGTGTCTCAGGATTCATAGACAGGTTAAGTGCCTAGAGTAATTTTACAAAAAGATGAAAGCACAGTCCATGCCCTCTAATGCGTTTCACCCCTCATGGGCTTAATCATAGTATTTTCAGGAATATAGCTGTATTGCATGGAAGACGGAGACCTAGATACCAATTTTTGGTATTTACACTGGAAGGTCAACTCACTCCCTGGGGAAATAGTACACCGTTATTCGTTTTAGGAAATCAGTAATGGATGAGGTAAGCAAACCCTGTATTTTACAGCAATAGTAGACATCTTGCATACCACCTCCAGGTTTTTGAACTGTAAGTTCACCCCACTCCCACCTGGGGGTAAATTTCTCTGATCTCCATCTGGGTTTGGTGTTTAGAATGTCACTTGAAAATTGCTCTACACTAAGCACATCTATTTTAATGCTTCGTAGTTTGGTGTTCTGCTGCGTTTCTTCATTAAAGAAAGATGTCCTGTGATAAAAGCCAACAATTGCTTATGTGGATCTGACTTTCACAGTGCAATAGATTTTCCATGGTAGTACAGAGGAAGGGCAGCTATGAGGATGTCTTCCATCATAGGCTTTGGCACTCATATAGTGGATGTTTTAATCTCAGTGTTTAGTAAATGGACAACCTAACACAACCTTGGTATGGTGTATGAATTTAGATTTTACATTGCCTTCAGCGTGTACAGTGATTGCATGTTTTGAGAGAGAAATTTGGATTAACACAATTTCCTTTTTATTCTAGATATAGATCGCAGGGAACAAGCGCTGAAAAATCTATTAGTGCCACATTTTACCTGCTGTTGGATTTGATGACGTTTTTTGATAGTTATCACGCCGGCCATATAGATGTCGCCTTTGATGTAAGCTGGTATAAGGATACAGTGGTATTCTCTATTTTGCGTAATTTAACGCACTGGGGTTTTCAGTTCCGGGGGACTAGTAATCCAGCGCTGCAGATGTGCTTGTCACATCAGGAGGGACAGTTATCTGCTTCAAAAAAATTAGCATTCCCTGTTTTTATGGATGCAATGTTTTCTCCTTCCCATTATCTTGTATGACAGAAAAGTGATTTCTTATTAAAGTGGAACTAAATTCCCAAAAAGTAAAAAAATTGCAAAAAGGCAGGCTTTTTATTTTATTCTGCAATATAATAAACTGGCCTGCCTGTTTTGTATTCTGCCGCAATCCTCTGCAGAATGTGTGTGGGGCTGTGCAATGCACAGCTGTTTATATTTTGGTTCAGTGCCAGCATGCCCTAATTAATAACTCCTGCGAAGGAATGACTATCCCCTTGTACTGGCCAATCAAGATGGTTGAAGACCAGCATCAGGAAGAGACCAGGGAGAAGATGTTGGCAGGGGACCCCGCAGGCGTCGGACCGTTGGAGCATAGTTCTTTTTAACTAATGATGGGTTTTTATTCCAGCATAAAAATTTAAAATTGGTTGCTTTACATTTGGAAAATTTTAAACTGTTATGGGTCTATCGCACTTTAATATCCGTTTTCACAGACTCTGCTCTGCTTAACAGGGATCGATCCGTTGAACCCGCTGAGCTGGTGGATGACAACTCCGCTCACTGTGCAGAGAGACGGACCTGTCAGATCTCCTCTATGGGGGATCACCGCTGACATCCATCGCTTCATAGATGTGAATGGAGCGTCTGTTCAGGTCCACCTGAAAAACTGACAGGCAGACCTGAACGGTCCGTAGGTGTGAAAGAGCCCTTAAACTCCTCCTAACCTTTCTCTTGCTCTGGCCAGTACATAACTGTCATTTGGAAGTAATTTGATCAGGATAAGCATATTCTTGATGTAATCAGGCAGTGGTAAAGTAAACTCGTACACACTGAGCGTTTAGCCCCTTTGTGTCATATACTGGCTTTTTTGTGCAGGTTTGCATGCTTGGTGAATGCATAGAGCCTCCATATGTAAGTACCGCTCAACCTCCAGCCTCTGCGAATTTCAGTCTTTAATGGACTTTGAAAGACTCAGGTAGTGGGGATGGACACTGCACCTGTGCGTCCCTGGGCACACAAAAACACGGTATTTGTTGCACAAGGGTTTAATGCCCAATGTACATTAGCTTTAATCTGCACACACAACAGCTGTGTAATGTGGCATCCATATATATGTACAAACACCCAGAGATCCCTGCGCACACTCCCCCCCCCCCCCCCCCATTTTCTTCCACTGTGCCCAATAAGTCCTTTTTATCCAGGACAGTCTGACTCGCTTACACTGGATGTTTTTGCAGCTGCTTCTAGGGGTGTCTGCCTTTTTATTTCCCTGCCTCTAAACTCCCCTGTATGTTGGCCTATACATCCACGCACACGTAGGTTTCAAGAGGCAGGGGGAAAAAAATGTGCCGACTTGAAACTGTGATGGTGATGCTAGATTACACAGTTCAACTTCTTTACCAACCCGGGGATACAAAGCATGGGAGGGCCATAAATGCTTTCTGCTTTGAAAAGCTTTTATCCATTATACACAGTAGAACAATTGTTGCCATTCATTTTTGATGATTTGTCTTTTCTTAGTATTTTTTTTAAAATGTAGTTTTTCTTTAAGTTCAGCGTTGCCTATTACTACAGGTCTCTTCTAGTGCTCAAATTGGTTGCATTGTAGTAGGTTGGCCATTACTGAGATATGGTTTAATGTCCAAAAATGGCTTATAATGTGGTATATCATTTTGTAATGGCCTGTTTTTTTTGTGTTTTTTTTTCCTCACTACATGCAGATCATTGATAAGCTGAAGATTGTACCGCTAAGTCAGGACAGTGTGGAGGAGAGGGTTGCTGCTTTCAGGAACTTTAGTGATGAGGTGAGTGGAATTTTTTTTCCCTTTCATTTAAAGAGTGGGACCTAAAGGAACTATGCGAAAGATGATCTGGGTTCCCTTTAACCATTTGCCCTACTTTCTGCTATAAAACATATCCCATATAATTTTTTTTTAGCTCAATATGTATTCTGCCACATATTTTTGGTAAAAAAAAAAAACAATAAGCGTATATTGATTGGTTTGCTCAAAAGTTATAGTGTCTATGGGATATTTTGGGATATTTCTATTTTGTTTACTAGTAATAGTGGCGATCAGCGACTTATAGCTTGTAGGACTGCGATCGGACACTAATGCACTTTCTTGGGAACCAGTGACACTAATACAGTGATCAGTGCTAAAAATATGCACTGCCTCTGTACGAATGACACTGTCCGGGAAAAAGTTAAACAACAGGGGCGATCAAAGGGCTAAATGTGTGCCTAGCCGGTGTATTCTTGGACCCCTTTCACACTGGAGAGGTTTTCAGGCGCTTTAGCGCTAGAAATAGCCTCTGCTAGTTGCCTGAAAAACTGCTTCCTATTCATTGCATTGTGCCTTTTCACACTGAGGGGGGGGGTGGGATTGGGTGCACTTGCAGTCATTGTGAAAAGTCTTGCAAGCAGCATCTAGTGCTTCTAAAACGCCCTGTCCATTGCAATGAATGCGCCTTAAAAGTACTTTGAAAGTGGCGCTAAACTGGACTTTTTACCCCCCCCTTTTCTTTTGTGTACTTCTTTATTACATTCTTCATACCCAACACCTTAGAAGTCCAGAGGTTTGTCACCTCTATTTTCCCTTATTATTTTCTAATTCATTGGGATGTGATGTTTAATTTGATTCCTCTGTCTTGCTCTATAATTTAGGAGATCGGACAAGCTGAGCACACTATACACACATCCTATTCCATGCCGTGTCAAGCCATGCCCCTGGATCTGTATTTGTATTTGCGTGTGTGTGGGGCAATGGGCAGCTTTTACATTTTTTTTATTTTTTTTTGTGCACCTACTATCTTTATTGTGTATGCAAGGGGGTTAACAGCTGACTATTAGATTCCTAATACCTCCTCTACACTCTACTCCACCTGATTTTGACATCTCCTCCCGTTCACAAAACTGCAGGCTGGAGCATGCTTTAGGCCTCAGTCACACCCATATGCAGAACAACTGTCATGAGTTTACATCAGTTTTCATGTGCATTTCAGTTATTTTTATACACACACACATATTCCTGCCCAGAAAAAAAAACAGTACATGGATCAATGTTGTGCTGTGAACAGGGCAAAACGCGTGCAGAAAAACGCATGTCTCTGCACATGGAGTGTCTTCATACTTGGGACATACAAGATATGTCTTAAATTCTAAAAAGGTTAGGTGAAAGACAAGTAAAACAGTATTACCATAGTCAAGGTGGGAAGTAATGAGAATGTGAATTACTGTATGTCCAATTTCTACATTGTGTATAGTTTGTGTGTTCTGTTTTTTGCACAGATCAGACAAAACTTATCTGAAGTTCTCCTTGCAACAATGAACATATTATACACTCAGTACAAGAGGCTAAAAGGCAGCGGATCCTCCACTGTTGGCAGACAACAGCGAGTTTTAGAAGATAAGGACTCGGTAAGTGAGAATTAAAAAAAACAAAACAAATATAAATACCTATGTGGTAGCGCTTCTAAATAAATATATCTCTTGATTAAATATACATGAATTAATATAAACAAACTTCATAATAAATTGCAAGTGTCGCTGTGCAAAATGGCAAAAAATTAATCAGGTGATGGAAAAAAAAAATTGATAAAAGTCCACAGTATTAGAGGATCTTCTTAAAATATGCACTAAACAGTGTCTAATTGTGACTCCACTCTGTGACTTGTGCCCCCTTCAGCGGGTGCAATGCAGGTTCACCTCCTCACCAAGGGGTCAAATGAGTTTATAAGCTGATAATCCGGTTCCTTAAAGCAGTGTTTTTCAACTCCAGTCCTCAAGGCACACCAACATGTCATGTTTTCAGGATTTCCTTTAGATGAAACGACTGTGGTGGTTACTAAGGCAGTGAAACTGATCAAATCACCTGTTAAAAATAATGGAAAGCCTGAAAACATGACCTGTTGGTGTGTGCCTTGAGGACTGGAGTTGAAAAACACTGCCTTAAAGCAGAGTTTCACTCAAAAATTAAACTTCCGTATTTTGCTCCCACTTCCTGGCATAGATACCCGAGCCACCCTACGCCACTTCTGGCACCTTCTCCACCCCCCCGCTGTCTTCTTGGAGACGCACAAGGCTTCACTACCTGCTTCCCTTACCGAAAATGGCGGCGGCAGCACCCGAAAAAGCCGAGCGATAGATCAGCTTCGGGTGCTGACATTGTGGGCGCCCTGGACAAGCAAGTGTCCTTATTTTAAAAATCAGCAGCTGCAGTATTTTTAGCTGCTGACTTTTAAAAAACAATAAAAATCGGCGGACCTCCGCTTTAAAACACTGCGATTTTGGCTCCACATTGGTCATCAACTCCAAAATGACATGGAAAGACAAAAGTGCTTCCAATAGTGCAGTACCTAGGTGTAAGTCTGAACAAACCTCACCACCCCAGCTTCATACAATGCACTCACATTTATTAAATACATGGCATACAACAAAATCCAGCAGGTCTCACGTATTGTTCTGATAGTCCTACCGCCAGGCTCCACCTCGGTAAGTTGTCTTTAATTGTAAACATTTACTGCTGTAGATTTACCCTTCTAATGTGTGGTGTTGTCTCTAACAGGCCTTGCGCAGTCAAGCACGTGCCCTTATCACCTTTGCCGGAATGATTCCATACAGAATGTCTGGAGATACAAATGCTCGACTTGTACAGATGGAGGTTTTGATGAACTGAAGCAGGGAAGATTTTCATAAACATCTAAGAAACATATTGTTTCGTGCTGTTTTGTTATCACAAATACAACTACTTTTTTTTTCAATTTCTTGTATTTATTATAATAGTTTGGTTTATATTCTGAGTTGTGAACTGAACATTTGTATGGAAAAAAAAATTCTAGCAAGACACCAGTGCTTCTTGGCTGCAAACTGTAAAAAAATGGGCATAAAGCTGACCATACACTGGTAGTTTTTCATACGAATGTTTGTAGGAAACGTTTTTCCAGGAAAACTTAATAATGCCTAAGAAAACTTTACAAACGTTTGAAACTACTTAAAAAGTAGTTTTCTTTTAACATTCGATTTTGGAATGAACATAATTTCCTGAATGAAAACCACATACATTGTTAGAAATTAGTTTGAGAAAAATTTGTCATCCTGGGCCTTCAAAATTACTGACACGAACATCGATTTGATTCGAAAATCTAACAAACATTCCAAAAACGAAAACCTTTCTAATGGTACTAGTGTATGTCCTGCTTAAAGTGGTGTTAAATATAATTCCGGCCATACACGGGTCGCATTTCGAAAGCATTTTCTTTTGATAATCGTATCTAGGAATTTCGCACTATTAGTGGGCTGCAGCAACAGCCGATTTTCATGCGACAAGCAAATTTGAGTAATCTGACATGTTGGAACTTTATTGAAAAACAAACGATTTTCTAATCAATGATGGGAGAATCGTGCAAGAAATATAATAGAAAAAGGAATGCACATGTGCAAGAAAAGAAGAGTCCCGGCTAAGGAAATTATTTTCTGTAGCAACATGAGGTGAAATTGAAGGCTTGGTCGGCCGAATTTCGAAAATCAATGGTGGCACCATCGGATCACAAAAAAAGTTCTGATTTTGAAAATAAAATTTGTTCGAACTTCAACCATGTATGGCCTGCTTTAGTTAAAACATTTTTTAGCACAATGTATTCCCTGCATACAGATATAAAATGTTTTCGCATTGGCTGTGCGCTCCCCTTTCCCAAAAACACCTGTATCAATCCAGTGCTGTGCCCGACATCTGGTCTCTCCTCCCTCCCTGTTCCCACAGGCTGTGGGAGCCATTGGCTCCTGCTGCTGTCAGTCAAACTCTGAGAGCAGGATCGGGCCTGAGCCATGCTGTGTGTGTCTGCAGAAGCACACAGCTCGGCTCGGGAACACGCCTGTATGAGTGCCCGCATGAGATGTAGCTTTCTATGGGGGCACTTGGTAAAGAGGAGGGGGGAGCACTAGCAGTGGACCCAGAAGAGGATTAAGGGGACCACTCTGTGCAATGCCATTGCACAGACCAAGTAAGTGGAACATTGCCTTTTCAACTGCTTTTAAGTGACACAGTCCTCTTTTGTAGACATACGTCTTTCTTTTGGCAAAGTAAGTGACAGAGCATCAATATATGCAGATGGGGCCACTAAGTGAAGCAGCTTCTTTGCACTGCATCTGTTCACTTTAAAGCAGAAGGTCATTTTTGGTAATATTTACAAAGCTTGGCCCCAATGTAAATTATCCCAAAGGTGTTCTATCGGGTTGAGGTCAGGACTCTGCAGGCCAGTCAAGTTCCTCCACACCAAACTCGCTCATCCATGTCTTTATGAACCTTACTTTGTGCACTGGTCCAAATCATTTGGTGGAAGGGGGAGGGGGGGTGTTATGGTGAGGGCTTGGCCCCTTAGTTCCAGTGAAGTGAACACTTAAGGCGCCAGCAAACAAAGACATTTTGGACAATTATATGCTCCCAAATTGTTCCAACATAACTGGGCCCGAGTGCACGAAGCAAGGTTCATAAAGACATGGATGAGCTGGCCTGCAGAGAGTCCTGACCTCAACCCCATAGAACACCTTTGGGGTGAATTAGAGCAGAGTCTGTGAGCCAGGCCTTCTCATCCACATCAGTGCCTGACTTTACAAATACACTTTTGGAAGAATGGTCAAACATTCCCATAGACACACTCCTAAATATTGTGGACAGCTTTCCCAGGAGAGTTGAAGCTGTTATAGCTGCAAAGGGTGGGCCAACTCAACATTGAACCCTATGGACTAAGACTGGGATGACGTTAGTGTTTTTTTTTTTTAAACACCCCCCCTCCCCCAAACAAAAATAGGGATCCTGGTCCCTTTAACGCAGATTAAATAGCACATGTATCCTGCTGACTGGCTGCTATGAGTCTTATTGAGCAAAGGAGTCACTTGCTTGGCACAGGTGCCATTTAGAGAATATTTTTCTGAACGAATGCAAAGTGCTCTCTGTTTGGACGAGGTGAAGATTGTAACAACATCACAAAGTGAGTACACCCCTAAGTGAAAATGTCCAAATTGGGCCCAAAGTGTCAATATTTTGTGTGGCTACCATTATTTTCCACCACTGCCTTAGCATGGTGTTCACCGGTTGCCACTGGAGTCCTCTTCCACTTCTTCATGATGGAGCTGGGGGATGTTAGAGACCTTGCGCTCCTCCACCTTCCGTTTGAAGATGCCGCACAGATGCTCAATAGGGTTTAGGTCTGGAGACATGCTTGGCCAGCCATCGCCTTTTCCCAGGCAGTGGTCATCTTGGAGGTGTGTTTGGGATCGTTATCATGTTGGAATACTGCCCTGCGGCCCAGTCTCTAAAGGGAGGGGGATCATGCTCTGCTTCAGTATGTCACAGTTGCGCATAAGACCCCATACACACTATTAGATTTTCTGCAGATTTTTGTCTTCAGATTTACCAAACCATATAATATGAGGTCAAACCTTAAGGCCCTATACACACTTTTAAATTGTCTACTTTAAATTTACCAAAACCATATAATATGAGGTCAAACCTTAGGCGTTTCAATTCGTATGCAATCACGCAGGCCCCTGCACTACATGGTTTTGGTAAATCTGAAGACAAAAATCTGCAGAAAACCTAATAGTGTGATGTCCAAAAAAGAGAAACTGTCCATTGCTATCCCATAGGCTTGTAATAGCAATAAAGTTTGGTATGAAAAAAAGTATGGTGTAAAAAATAATATAGAATAAAATTAAAAGCACCTCTTTCGCTCCACACATGTGAACACAAATGTGTGTGTGGCAAGTGCACATGTGTATGTACACATGCTAGGTGTGCAGTTAAAGCGGGGTTTCACCCTAAGAAAAAAATTCTAACATTACATCCAGCTTACTACCGACATTGTCAGTATGCCGTTTTTTTTTTTTTTTTTTTTTTGCCGTACATACCTTGTAAAGCTATTTTCTTAGCCGGTTTCCGGGTAGTGCCGCAGTTAGTGATTGACATGATGACAAACACTACCCCCCCCCTTCGCATAAGGAGCGTCACGAGTTGCCAAAAGAAGTTGAGTCTGCGCTATACGGTGCCTGCGCACCAACGTTCGGCTTCTTTCGGCAACTCGTGACACTCCTTATGCGACGGGGGGAGGGGGTAGTGTTTGTCATCAAGTCAATCACTAACTGCTGCATAGGAACGCCCACTCCCGTGGGATTCACTACCCGGAAGCTGCCTAAGAAAATAGCTTTACAAGGTATGTACAGCAAAAAAAAAAAAAAAAACGGCATACTGACATGTCGGTAGTGAGCTGGATGTAATGTCAGAAATTCGTTTTTAGGGTGAACCCCCGCTTTAACTCTAAACCGATGACATGGAAATCACATTTAAAGTGTTGCCTATTAATGATTTTGGGTACTGTAATATGTCACCAGTTTCACAAACTTTTGAGGCCTGCCACATTTGATCTCTATTTACTCTACACAACTTCACCTTTTTGTATGCACTCTGGGCCTTTTCACACTGGTGGCCGGGGGTCAGTTAAAGCAAGTAGCTGAGCTGCAGTTTTATCACTCCCTGGCTGCACACCAGCAGTTCAAATTTACAGCCTGACAGGACTGTACACGTGCTGTGGCTGCACTGCTTTGCGGTCATGGCAATTTTTACTTTGGCTGCAGAGATTGACAGATGCCACAGTCGGTCACATTTATCACCATTTGGCTGGGTCTTGCTGAAATGCCTAAATTTCAGTCTATCTATGGGCTACCTTTACAAAGCACTGTACAGGAGTAAGAATATCATCTGGGTTTGTGCCAGATCACCCGTGTCTGCCTGCTTTTCTTTACTTGGCAGGTCTCATATGTTACATAAAACAGAGACCTAAACCTATTCCTGGAGGCTTTACTGCCTAACCAACTAAATGGAAGTAATAATGTTCCTGCGTTATCTCTATGTGTGATCTCAGTAAACAAGTCTGTATACATTGCTTTTAGTATTCACTCCCCTTGGATGTTTCCACATTGTATTTAGTGTTAAAACCTGAAACGCAAATAGATCTAAACAGAATTTTGTGTCATTGAACCGACTCCATAATGTTGACATGGGAAAATCTACAATTTTTATAATGTTTACAAAGTAAAGATCTAAACTTGTGTGCAAGAAATTACCTTCAGAAATGGTTGATGGTGTTTCAACTGTGTAAAGTGTCACCAGATCTTATAATGAATACACCTGTTTCTGAAATACTCCAAGAGAGGACATACTGAGGGACAGGTAATGAAAATGCATGACAAAATTTGTCGCAAATGAGGCTGCCTGTCAGCAAACTCTATGCAGCTGGTTTTGTGTATATTGAGTCCTGCAATCCTAAACGGCCAACTAAAACCATTTTTCTGCATCAGATTTACCATTGGAGATGAGATCGATTTTCACCCAAACATGCGCAATTAAGAAGCAGTAGAGTAGGAATTTATGAATAAAGCCTCCCAATTATAATAAATTTGTCTTGCTGTTTCTAAAACACACAGCTAGCTATTTTTTTTTTTTTTTTTTAGCACCTACCTCCTGGGCTGGGCCTTTTGGCTAGGACCGGAGGAATTTTTTATTCCTGGCCGGAGGGCCTGGTCATTGTATACCACAATGACCACTTCTTCACTCTCCTCTCCACTATCCCTTTCCCCCACTTTATTTTATTTATTGCCAATGTTTGTCACTTTTTTTTTTGTGCACGTTTTGTGTCACTGTGTGATTAGTAGGGTGCCGGTCCTTGGGCCAGCCCTGAACGTCTTGGGAGTGGGTGGACATGGCCTTCTGGCTTAGTCTGCCTGCTCTCATGGGGTCTCCCTTCGGGGGAGCCCCACCTAGTACTGGGAGGGTTCTGTTTCGGCAGTCCTTCCGAGGAAGTTGGGTCCGTGTCGGCTTCGGTTGCTCGGACCACAGTACCTCAGTCCCTGTCTGGAGCCTAACGCCCCGGGGGATCAGGGTTTTGGGTCCCTTCTTCACAGGAGGACCACTTGACGTTGCACCCGTCTGCACGTTTTTGTGAACACTTTTTATGTGTGCACATTTTTTCTGCACTGGGTGGTGTTTTTTGGGTGTGTTCACACGCCATAGGCTTTTAAAGAAAAAAAAGCTAGCTATTAACCACTTGGCCTCCAGAAGATTTATCCCCCTTCATGACCAGGCCATTTTCTGAAATACGACACCACCTTACTCTAACTGACAATTGCGCGGTCATGCAATTTTGTACCTAAGTATAATTTGTCATTTTTTTCCCCACAAATAGAGCTTTATTTTGGTGGTATTTGATCACTACCGTGTTTATTTTTTTCGCTACAAGGAAAAAAAAGGGAATTTTTAAAAAAAAATGTATATTCTTTACTTTCTGCTATAAAACATATCCGATTTATTTATTTTTTAAACCAAATTTCTGCATAAATTTAGGACAATATGTATTCTGCTACATGGTTTGGGTTACAAAAATTCCAATAAGCGTACAGTATATACTTGTGATACATGAGTAGGAGGGGTTTCAGCAACATTATCAACAAACAACGTTTTTCCCATCGATTGAGGAACACATGAATTTGTATAGTGCTGGGTTATACTGCCACCTACAGGAAAACAAAAACGACGCCAGTCCAGGATAACTCCTAATCTACCCATCATGCCTCTTTCTTTTTTGCTAGTGCCCTAGGAGGGTGGACAAGTTTTTTTCAGCTCTGCTAAGAAAAGTCTAACCCATTTTTCCAAGCCTTTTCATTTTTTTCTGCCCAGTATAATCACATCCTATTTACAGCATTCCATCTTTTCTTCAGCTGTGTTTGGAAAAGTCTGACCATATTTTTCTCCTTCAATTGTTTCTTCAATCAAGATTCTTCCCCACATTTTTGCTTCAATTGGTTTCTACAATGGCAGCTTCCAGGTCAACGTTTTATCAGCCTAGCAATGGAGTGCTGCACTCGAACCCTGTTGGACTGAACATTGCAGGGCTAGCCTGTAAGTGACCTTTGCAGACCCCATTCTGGTAAAAAGTTAGTGGCATAGCGTATTTCAGGTCCAGAGCCAATGGCGTTGCCCTTGCCCTGTCTGCGAAGGCTCACTATGTGAGTAGGCCGATCAGGATGAGCACCAGGAGCTACCTCATTATTTGCACCAGTGTGTCTGAATTTTCCATTCAAGGGATTAATGCTGAGAAAATGAGCGCTGAGCTCATATGCTGGGAGCAATGTTCCATGCAGTCTTACCGACCATTCGGCAGTGAGAAAGCACCACCCCACTGCTGCTCCTGCTTTGCCAAGAGTCACTTGGAACTCCAATCTCTGGCTCATTCCTTCCGTCTGTCTACAGTGGAGATTAGGGTCGAAACAACTAATCGATTAATTGACAGCTAATCGATTATGAAAATGATAATCGATTAATCGGCCTGTAACATAAAGGGATTAAAAAAAATTAAAAAATTTGCCCTTTATAGTACAAAAAGAGCAAATCGCTACTGTAAATATTACTTTCACTGTCCCACAGTAATAAAATGAACCCCTGATTATGAAAATAATCGTTAGTTGCAGCCCTAGTGGAGATGGTCACCTATGGCCCTCACCAACTACCATCTGTCTCCATCTAGGCATTTGCACTGTGCCACCTAAAAGTTCTGATGTATGTCACCTGGAGTTTTGTTTTTCTATGGTCAAAGGGTCTACCTCAGAGTCCTCCTTAGCCCCACTGGGTTAGGCCAAGTACCTTATGATCAGGAGCCTTTACTGCACTCCCACAAGACTTTGTGCCCAAATTCACCCAGCTCTTTTCTGGTGCTGTAAGCGCACTCATGTGCCTTCTCCAAAAGAGTCTGTTTCTGAGCTCTTCACAACCTTTCGAAGAGACCAGGCCACCAGTTGCAGTCATTATCTCTGGACTCAGATTCAGGGCCCCTTTATTCTCTCTCTGAATAGGTTATTTGTTTTTGAGGAATTGGTCTTCTGCCATTACCTACCTCAAACCTCACAGTGTTACTTAAACCTTGAGATCCGTCTAGTTCCTGTCAACGCGGCCTCAGGAGCTGTGTCCCATTCTAGCCACTGTTCTTTCCCCAAGAGCAATTAGTTCTTTCCATTTGGGAAATGTAATGTCCTTAGTGGTGCTTGATATGTATCCAAATCACCATCCCTGTTCACCATCCCAAAGACACCTTTTGACCTTGTATGGTCAGCTGGGACCAAGACTGCCTGTTCATTGCCCTACCAGGGCTCTGGCTCTCCAGTGTCACATCTGCATATCAAGTATGTTCTGATGGGTTGGCTCTCTACTGCCTTCTCGTATCATCGCCACTGTGAGATACTAGGAGGACCTCCTGTGGAAAGGACCGTTGTTTTGAGTCTTAGTAGATATAAACCTCCCTGATGGGATAAGTGCCTCCAAGATTCAACAAAGGAAAAAGATTTAAGCAGGATTTTTGAGGCACAATTCATACCATTCTATTACAATTTCCATCACTTTATTACAAAATATATTACATTTTAAATCATTATGATAATCTCCTTGGGGCAGATCCACAAAAGAATTACGTTGGCGTATCTATTGATACGCCACGTAATTTTAAATTTCCTGCGTCGTATCTTTGTTTTGTATCTACAAAGCAAGATACGACTGCATCTCGGATTGATCTGACAGGCGTACATCTTAGTACGCCATCGAATCATAGATTAATTTTTTCCGTTGGCCGCCAGGTGGCGTTTCCATCGAATTCCTCGTCGAGTATGCAAATTAGCTAGTTACGGCGATCCACGAACGTACGTCCGGCCGGCACATTTTTTTTACGTCGTTTGCGTTTGGCTTTTTCCGGCATATAGTTAAAGCTGCTATTATGAGGCGTACTCAATGTTAAGTATGGCCGTCGTTCCCGCGTCGAATTTTAAATTTTTTACGTCGTTTGCGTAAGTCGTTTGCGAATAGGGATTTTAACGGCATGCACCGTTAAAAAACTTTGTTTACGTCGGGGCACAACGTATTCACATAAAACACGCCCCCATCACATCCATTTGAATTCCCCGCCCTTACGCCGCCAAAGATACACTACGCCGCCGTAACTTACGGCGCAAATTCTTTGAGGATTCGAAAAAAAAAAAGGATTAATGCGCCGTTCTACGTGGATCTGCCCCCTTATCTCTAACTACCATATTGTTTTTCTCATACATAAAAAAAAATCTTACCATACTTAGAATTGGTTGTCAAACCACCTTTTTATACATTTGACAACAATCTTTTGGAGGCTCAATGCATTTCTTGGATCACAGTACACTTCTTCACGAGTAGGTTTTGGAGATTTTTAAAAACAAATCTGAAAACCCTCTGAGGCCTTTGGAAAGACTTGGAGGGTCCAAATAAGAGGCATACAACACTGGGCAGAAAAGTCAACCCCACCTAACATTCAAGGATCACCCCAGCTGTATACAACCTGGTGGGGGTTTTCATCCTCTACTTAGTCGTAAAGTTTGTTACATTAACTTTTACAAAGCTGTATCCTTAGCACTATAATATACTTCTTCTACCTCTTAAAATTCCCCTAGCAAGGTTTCTCTTTTATGGCAAAACTAAAGTTAGTCCCTTAAATGCCTTTAGACCTCAAAATATGCCCCAAGGGCAGACAATATAAATTTTCCATTAACTTTCTCGGATCCTTCCAAAGCGATACCAGTGTAAAGAATTTGCCTTCTGCCTGAATTGCTCTTGATAAAGATTTTATCTTCTGGACTATTGCACTTGCATGTGACCAAAGCATTTAATACATTTCGTTAACAAAACCAAAGACCTGAACTACCTTATTAAATAAAATGTACCAACCATGAGGACAAAAGTACAATATTCAAAAAACAAAACAAAAGAATCACCTTGTAGTACCTGGCAACATAGCTAATAGAATCACAGGAAATACACTGCTCAAAGAAATTAAAGGAACACTTTGAAAACATATCAGATCTCAACGGGCAAAAATCTCATGCTGGATATCTATACTGATATGGACTGGGTAATGTGTTAGTAATGAAAGGATGGCACATCATTTGATGGAAATGAAAATTATGCACCTACAGAGGGCTGAATTCAAAGACACCCCGAAAATCAAAGTGAAAAAATTATGCAGCAAGCTAGTCCATTTTGCTGAAATTTCATTGCAACAACTCAAAATGGTCCTCAGTAGTTTGTATGGCCCCCGTGTGCTTGTATGCATGCCTGACAACATCAGGGCATACTCCTAACGAGACGACGGATGGTGTCCTGGGGTATTTTCTCACAGATCTGGAGCATCACTGAGCTCCTGAACAGACTGAGGTGCAACCTGACGGCACCAGATGGACCGAAACATGATGTCCCAGAGGTGTTCTTTTGGATTTAGGTCAGGTGAGCCTGGGGGCCATTCAATGGTATCAATTTCTTCATCCTCCAGGAACTGGCTGTATGCTCTCGCCACATGAGGCCGGGCATTGTCGTGCACCAGGAGGAACCCAAGACTCACTGCACCAGTGTAGGGTCTGACAATGGGTCCAAGGATTTCATCCTGATACCTAATGGCAGTCAGGGTGCCATTGTGTAGCCTGTAGACGTCTGTGCGTCCCTCCATGGATATGCCTCCCCAGACCATCACTGACCCACCACCAAACCGGTCATGCTGAGCGATGTTACAGGCAGCATAAAGTTCTCTGCGGTTTCTCCAGACACTTTCACGTCTGTCACATAAGCTCAGGGTGAACCTGCTCTCATCTGTGAAAAGCATGGGGCTCCAGTGGCGGACCTGCCAATTCTGGTGTTCAATGGAAAATCCCAATCGAGCTCCACAGTGTCCAGCAGTGAGCACAGAGCACACTAGAGGATGTCGGGCCCTCAGGCCACCCCCATGAAGTATTTTTCTGATTGTTTGGTCAGACACCAATGGGACTGCATTGGGCACAGTGAGGTATGGTACAGTGAGGCGTGCAAATGGGTATTGTTTACCCTCTTTTCCGCTTACAGTAGCTGCTGCGTTCTCACCCTAGGCTTATACTCGAGTCAATAAGTTTTCCCATTTTTTTGTGGTAAAATTAGGTCCTCGGCTTATACTCAAGTCGTTACGGTATTTTGGATCACCAACAAGATGGACTTTGCTATTCTTGTGTTTTTATTATTGCACTTATTATATATAGTTCATGGCACATTGTGTATATTTTTTTCCAGCACTTTGCACCTTATTGATATATATATATATATATGCCTTTCTCGGCAGGATTTTGAGGATTTACTTAAAATAGATGTTTTTTGGTCATTTTCTTATAGTTTGTCAGTTCATTCACATTTTATCACATAAGTTGAGGATCAGCGCTGCCTTTCTTTTGCCTTTGAAAAATAATTTTTGGTCCTGCCAAAAATTAGGGCAGCTGCAATTTAGTATTGACTACATTGACCTATTCCAATTTTTTCCCAATATCGATCGTTGGCGCTGTGTTGCCACCTTCTTTTATACACATACTAGGGACAATTTGTACAGGAACCAATTAACCAACCAGTATGTTGTTGGACTGTGAGAGAAGATCAGAGTACCCGCGGGGAAAACCCATGCAACCACAGGGAGAACATGCAAACTCCAAGCAGGTAGTGTCATGGTTGAGATTCGAAGCAATGACCCTAGTGCTGCTAGGCAAAAGTGCTAACCACTGCGCTGCCCCAGTTGTTTATGGACCTTGCTTTGTGCACTGGTGCGCAGACATGTTGGAACAGGAATAAGCCTTTCCTAAGCATGAATTTGTTCAAATTGTCTTTGTATGCTGACACCTTAAAGTGGATGAAATAAAACAGACTTCCAGATAAAGACCAAAGTCCTTGCTTGAGTGACAGGTTATTTACATATCTCGTGCACTAGTTTGCAGACATGCACAGCTTCTGTAAAGTGCACAATTCACATCCTCCTCTCCTCTCCCGTCCAGCTCTCCCAGGATTGGCTGTCTTTCCTGTGTTTTGATTAAATGTTTTCAAAATATGGGGTGATCCACAGTTCAGTGTAAACAGCCATCAGAATATACATAGACAAGAAGCTGTGCATGTCTGCAAGCTAGTGCACAAGATATGTAAATAACCTGTCACACAAGCAAGGACTTTGGTCTTTATCTGGAAGTCTGTTTTATTTCACTGAACAATAAAAAGAGGATTGCTCAGCACTGGATTAACTCTGTGTGGCAAGACTGGGCACAGATGATAGGAAATCGTATTCTCTACATTGTGACATAAAAAAAAAAAAAATGGGTTTACATCCACTTTAAGACACCTTAGTTCACTGGAACTTGGGGGCCAAGCACAACCCCACACCATAATCATTTTTCCTTGCAGGTAACCATGGTTAACAGAGGAAGAATGATTTCAAGCGCCACCCTGCTTCCAGTCTGTTATTCTAAGGCCTCATACACACGATAGGTTAACCAGAAGACAACGATCTGAAGGACCGTTTTCATCGGTCAAAACCGATCGTGTGTGGGCCCCATAGGTTATTTAACCATAGGTTAAAAAAAAGCCAACTTGCTTTAAAATTAACCTATGGATTCCTAACCGATAGGTCAAAACCGATCGTTAGTAGGCACAACCATCGGTTAAAAATCCATGCATGCTCAGAATCAAGTCTACGCATGCTTGGAAGCATTGAATTTTTTTCAGCACGTCGTTGTGTTTTACATCACCGCGTTCTGACACGATCGGTTATTTAACCGATGGTGTGTAGGAGTGACGGACCATCAGTCAGCTTCATCGGTTAACCTATGACAACGGTCCTTCAGACCGTTGTCCTCTGGTTAACCCAGTGCTTCTCAAATAGTGGGGCGCGCCCCCCTGGGGGGCCGCGAGGCTCCGTAAAGGGGGGCTCGTGTGACCTGGCAATTATCCCCCGTTTGCAGCCCGGGGGGCCCGGCGGTGAGGATAAGAGCATCGCCGCCGCCGGCATGGTCTCCCAGCCTGTGTTGGCTCCGGAATTCGGCGAGAACGTACGATCCTCAGGCTTCTCCTAAGCCGAGCCTTCCTGCTACCTCTGCTAAGCCCAGCCCACCTGCCGCGCAACCAATGATGTTTTTTCAATCGGACATGTCCGCTGCCGGATTTTGGTCTGATGGCTGTACACACCATCAGACCAAAATCCCCGCGGAAAACAAACGCGGTGACGTGTCGCGACGTGGGCGCGACGATGATGTGGCAACATGGGCGGCCCTGAAAGTTCAAAGCGTCCACGCATGCGTCGAATCAGTACGACGCATGCGAGGAATGGCGGTCGGTCGGACGTGTACGGTGAGTCTGTACAGACGACCGAACACGTCCGACGGACAAATTTCCAGCGGACAGATTTGTTAGCAGGCTAATCATTTTTTGTCCGCTGGAAACTGTCCGATCCGCCGGACAATTGTCCGCTCGGGCCTACACGACCGGATCTGTCCGCTGGAACTGGTCCGTCGGACCAGTTTCAGCGGATAGATCCGGTCATGTGTACGGGGCCTTATGTTATATTGCATGTTGAATATGTTCACTCTAAAGCCTCGTACACATGATAGGTTAACCAGAGGACAAGTTCTGAAGGACCGTTGTCATCAGCTAACTGATGTAGCTGACTGATGGTCAGTCACGCCTACACACTATCGGTTAAATAACCGATCGTGTCAGAACGCGGTGACGTAAAATACAACGACGTGCTGAAAAAAACGAAGTTCAATGCTTCCAAGCATGCATCGACTTGATTCTGAGCATGCGTGGATTTTTAACCGATGGTCGTGCCTACTAACAATCGGTTTTTAACTATCGGTTAGGTATCCATCAGTTAAATTTAAAACAAGTTGGCTTTTTTTTAACCAATGGATAAATAACCGATGGCGCCCACACACGATCGGTTTGGACCGATGAAAACGGTCCACCAGACCGCTCTCATCGGTCTAACCGATCGTGTGTACGCGGCCTTACTGGCATAAGTGTCTTGAAACACTTATGTTATATTGCATGTTGAATATGTTCACTCTGAGGCCCCCTACACACGACCGGTTTTCTCGGCAGAATTCAGCAAGAAACTCGATGGAAGACGTATTCTGCCAAGAAAACCGGTCGTGTGTACACTTTTCGCCGAGAAACCCGTCAGGAAACTCGTCGAGCCAAAAAGAGAGCATGTTCTCTATTTCCTCGTTGGACAATGGGAAAATTTGTCTCGACGAGTTTTTTGACAGCCGAACAAGGAACTCGACAGGGAAAACGATGTGTTTCGCCCGTCGAGTTTCTCGGTCGTGTGTACGCGGCCTCAGAGTCGCCTTGCCAGGTTATGATATTAGTCATCCATCTACAAATCTAAATGGAAAAAATGAAAATGACGTAAATTCTAATACAGGAGTATGCTCGTCAAATAGCTTATTCTTTGTAAATTATATAGAATTTAAAAAAATTGCAGGTTTGTTACTATAATGACAGAGCAATGGCTCAAGCATTATAGACGTGCTTTGTTTTACTAAGGAACAGCGCAGGTAGATGGAGTACAGGAAAGATATGCAAGCCCATATGATTAATTCTGTTTGTGGACTGATGGTCATTGTCACTTTCAGGCTCCGGCACACCAAACAGACAGGAAATATCTTCAGGATATGTTCACATAACAGATGACCTCTATCTTGAAATGTACCTGACATGATGGTTTCCCAGGATTGTGTGGCGTCTGGAGGTTGACAATGTCCATGCTGGATTTAAGGTAAGGTTATTTCAGCTCAGCCGTTAAAACCTCCTACTGCCTCTTAAGCCTTGTACACACGACCGAGAAACTCGACGGGCGAAACACATTGTTTTCCTCGTCGAGTTCCTTGTTAGGCTGTCGAGGAACTCGACAAGGCAAGTTTCTCCATTCCCGTCGAGGAAATAGAGAACTTGCTCTCTTTTTGGCTCGTCGAGTTTCTCAACAGTTTCCTCGACGAAAATGTACACACGACCGGTTTCCTCGGCAAAAAAATATCTCCCAGCAAGTTTCTTGCTGTTTTTTGCCGAGAAACTCGGTCGTGTGTACGAGGCTTTACAGACAATTTAGCAATTGTTATTGCTCCCATTCACATCGGCGCAATTTGACATGTCAAATCGTAGCCTATTGCTGGCAACAGCACCGTCCAAATCTGTGCGACAACGACTTTGCGGCGCCGCACCCATTTCCAAACGTAGTTCCTGCACTACTTTTGGCAACTCAATAGACAATCTGTGCATGAAACCTGCACAGATGTCTTTCAAATCGCCTCCGAACTCGCACTGAAATGTGGGTTTGAAAAATTGCGAGTTTAGCTGAACGAGCAGAAAATTTTAAACCTGTGTTGTGTGAACGAAGGCTAATGCCACGTACACATGATCGGAAATTCCGACAACAAAACCGTGGATTTTTTTCCGACTGAATTTTGACTCAAACTTGACTTGCATACACCTGGTCACACAAATGTTGTCGGAATTTCCGAATGTCAAGAACGCGGTGGCGTACAACACTATGACGAGCCGAGAAAAACGAAGTTCAATGATTCCGAGCATGTGTAAGATTTTTGTGCGTCGGAATTGCATACAGATGATCGTAATTTCCGACAAGAACTTTTGCTGTCTGAAAATTTGAGAACCAGCTCTCAAATTTTTCTTGTCAGAAATTATGACAGCAAATGTCCGATGGAGCCTACACATGGAGGGATGGTCTTTAGTTTAAGACCACGTTTCAAAAGTGGGTGGAACTCCGCTTTAAGGACCCTAGTTGGTGAGATCTCCCTTCTCTAGGTTCCATTTCTCCCTTTTGCTGAAATGGAGATTTTTATTTCTTCTGGAGCAGCAATCGAGTCTTTAGCCCTGTACACGCGATCGGATATCTGATGGAATCTAATCCGATGGATTTTTTCGTCGGATATCCGATGAAGCTGACTTTCATCAGTCTTGCATACACACTATGGGACAGATCCACAAAAGGGATACGACGGCGTATCTGCTGATACGCCGTCGTATCCCTGTTTCTAACTATGCGGCTGATTCATAGAATCAGTTGCGCATAGCTAGTCCTAAGATCCGACAGGTGTAATGGACTTACACTGTCGGATCTTAGGATGCAGTACCGCGGCCGCCGCTGGGGGCATTTCTCGTCGTAATCCAGTCGGGTATGCAAATTAACACTTACGGAGATCCACAAAGCTTTTTCCATTCGTTAAGTCGCCGTAAGTGTTAGTTTGCCGTCGCAATGATAGGGCTGCTTTTACAAAGTGTAAACTTAGTACACCATGTAAAAGTATACCCGTCTTTCCCGCGTCGCTGTCAATTTTTTTTTTTTCGCTGCATCTCTTTTTTACCCGTCGCGATTCACAAAACTCAACGTAACGCAAAGCACGTCGGGAAAATAGCGTCGGGAGCATGCGCAGTACGTCCGGCGCGGGAGCGCGCCTAATTTAAATGGGACTCGCCCCATTTGAATTGGCCCACCTTGCGCCGGACTGATTTAGGATACACCGCCGCAAATTTCAAGGTAAGTGCTTTGTGGATCGGGCACTTTGCCCGAAAATTTGCGGCGGTGTAACCTAAATAGGTTACGTTCCGCTGCGCCGCCTGGCTGTGGATCTGGCCCTATCAGACTAAATTCCGACCGTGCCAAAACACGGTGACGTACAAAACTACGACGAGCCGAAAAAAATGAAGTTCAATGCTTCCGAGCATGCGTCGACTTGATTCTGAGCATGCGTGGATTTTTTTCTGATGCAGTTCCACACAGACGATTGTATTTTTCTATCGTTTTTTTATCTATAGGAAAAGTTTAAAACATGTTCTATTTTTTAACACCGATGGGGCCCACACACGATCAGTTTGTCCGATGAACAGTCCATCAGTCTGTTTTCATCGGACAAACCGATCGTGTGTACACGGCTTAATTGTCGAAAATCAGCAGATCTCTGCAAGATATATAGGAAGCCTGTCTGTGATTTTTTTCTGCCAACGGTAACAAGACAAAAATGTCAGCCCGGGTGAACTTTAATCAAGGGACAGAAAAGAACTGTTGAAGCAGAGGTTAGGTGTATAGGTTATTTTATGTGTTAGTTACTATGTAGCTTCTTATCATCCTTCCAATCAGAACATCTATCTGGAGCCATTTTTTCTGGCCCTAGGCTGTGATATTCTCAGCAGTTTACTATGTGACATTTCGGTTAGTGATTTACAGGTTTGGTTCCTGCTGGTTTTCCTCGGTATAAAACCCCCTTCTCTGAATTTAATTAGATAGGTTACCACAAACCCAGTCTTGGGGTGAGATGGCTGAGAGCAGAGATGAAACCCCAGTGGACAATCCTCCATCCAGTGGAAGATTCACCATCCGCTCACTCATCAGAACCGAAGAGACAACGAAATCTCAATATGGGCCGCCAGAGTCAACCTATGACACGTTTAATCCAAATAATCTCACCCATTCCAACACCTTCTACATGAGGACCTTTGGATACAATACTATTGATGCTGTTCCAAGCTATGACCATTACGCTAATACTGAAGTTACTGGGATAGTGAAGAAGATCAGGCCTACTTTAGAAGACCTTCACTCTATCCTAAAGGTAAGATACTGAAGACCAGTTTATTGTTTTATATACACATCATATTTTATCATGTATGGACCTAAAGGTATTCATATATAATCATGGTCAGCTGTCTCTACCAACCTCAAAGCATTTCTAAAAAGTAAATGTAAACCAAATTATCTAAAATCCTATGTAATCCTTAACATGCTAATGTGATATCAAATATAATTTTCAATTTTTTTAAATCTGAAACTTTGAGTAAAATAATACCTAGTGAGAGCACTGTGTCCCCATCTTCCATTTGTGCTCCTGTGTTGTCACCAGTTGCAAAGGTTTGATAAAGACTACGGGCCAGATTCACAGTAGAAATATGCCGGCGTAACTACTGATACTCCGGCGTATTTTCAAATTTGCAGCGTCGTATCTTTAGTTTGAATTCTCAAACCAAGATACGACAGCTTTAGGCTTCGATCCGACAGGCGTACGTACGGCTTCGTACGCCTTCGGATCGTAGGTGTAATACTTTGGCGCCCGCTGGGTGGAGTTCGCATCGTTTTCTGCATCGGGTATGCTAATTAGCTGTTTACGGCGATCCACGAAGGTACGCGCGTTCGTCGCATTCTCTTACGTCGTCGCTAGTCGGCTTTTCCCGGCGGATAGTTTCGGCTGCTATTTCATGGCTTATATTTAGACTGCCCATGTTAAAGTATGGCCGTCGTTCCCGCGTCGAATTAAAAAATATTTTTTTTTTGCGTAAGTCGTCCGTCGCCGTTCAAAAGATTGCGTCGGTGCGATGTCATTTCGTGCAAAGCACGGCGGGAAATTTCAAAACGGAGCATGCGCAGTACGTTCGGCGCGGGAACGTGCCTAATTTAAATGATACACGCCCCATTTGAATTAGGCGTGCTTGTGCCGGACGCATTTACACTACGCTGCCGCAAGTTTACAGGCAAGTGCTTTGTGAATCAAGCACTTGCGCTTAAAACTTGCGTCGGTGTAACGTAAATGGGATACGTTAGACCGCCGCAAATGTACCTGAATCTAGCCCTACAAGTGTCATCATGGTCTACTAATGTCAGAAATCAGGAAATCTGCAATACAAAGGATTTTTGGATGACAACACAAATGACCATCATAACATTTCTACAGTATGAGTTTTTTTAGATTGTTAAAGTTTAGTCCAAAGAAATATTCATCTGATGTTTTGGAGAATAAACTAGGCACTGTAGGGACAGAGTATAAATTATGCAGATTGCATTTTCCCTTAATTTAGGTTGCTTAATTGAAAAAAAGCACTGTTTAGTAATTGGTAATGGTGTTTTTACATTGCATTTCAACTAAGTTTAATTTCCCAAGTTTTCATATATAGTGCATCTGGAAAGTATTCACAGCGCTTCACTTTTTCCACATTTTGTTATGTTACAGCCTTATTCCAAAATGGATTAAATTCATTCTTTTCCTCAAACAATACCCCGTAATGACAATGTGAAAGAAGTTTTTTTTTAAATCTTTGCACATTTATAAAAAAAAAAAAAAAAAAAAAAAAATGTACATAAGTATTCACAGCCTTTGCTCGATACTTTGTTGAAGCAGCTTTGACACCAATTACAGCCTCAAGTATTTCTGAGTATGATGCTACAAGCTTGGCACACCTATTTTTGGGCAGTTTCTCCCATTCTTCATTGCAGGACCTCAGGTTGGATGGGGTGCGTTGGTGCACAGCCATTTTCAGATCTCTCCAGAGATGTTCAATCGGGTTCAAGTCTGTGCTCTGGCTGGGCCACTCAAGGACATTCAGGGAGTTTTCCCGTAGCCACTCCTTTGTTATCTTGGCTGTGTGCTTAGGGTCGTTGTCCTGTAGGAAGATGAACCTTCCCCCAGTCTGAGGTCCAGAGTGCTCTGGAGCAGGTTTTAATCAAGGATGTCTCTGTACATTGCTGCATTCATCTTTCCCTCGATCCTGACTAGTTTCCCAGTTCCTGCTACTGAAAAACATCCCCACAGCATGATGCTGCCACCACCATGCTTCACTGTAGGGATGGTATTGGCCAGGTGATGAGCAGTACCTGGTTTCCTCCAGACATGACACTTGCCATTCAGGCCAAAGAGTTCAATCTTTGTTTCATCAGACCAGAGATTTTTTTGTCATGGTATGAGAGTCCTTCAGGCCCCCTTTGGCAAACTCCAGGTGGGCTATCATGTGCCTTTTACTGAGGAGTGGCTTCCATCTGGCCACTCTACCATACAGGCCTGATTGGTGGAGTGCTGCAGAGATGGCTGTTCTTCTGGAAGTTTCTCCTCTCTCCACAGAGAAACGCTGGAGCTCTGTCAAAGTGACCATCGGGTTCTTAGTCACCTCCCTGACTAAGGCCTTTCTCCCCGAACACTCAGTTTGGCTGGGCGGCCCACTCTAGGAAGAGTCCTGGTGGTTCCAAACTTTTTCCATTTACGGATGATAGAGGTCACTGCGCTCATTTGGACATTCAATGCTGCCGGAATATTTTTCTGTACCCTTCCCCCGATCTGTGCCTCGATACTTTCCTGTCTCTGAGGTCTACAGACAATTCTTTGGACTTCATGGCTTGGTTTGTGCTCTGACATGCACTGTTAACTGTGGGACCTTATATAGACAGGGTGTGCCTTTCCAAATCATGTCCAATCAACTGAATTCAGAACAGGTGGACTCCAATCAAGTTGCAGAAAAATTTCAAGGATGATCAGTGGAAACAGGATGCACCCGAGCTAAATTTTTAGTGTCATGGCAAAGGCCGTGAATACCTATGTACATGGTATTTTTTTATTTTTAATAAATTTGCAAAGATTTCAAACAAACTTGTTTCAGAATTTTGAGGAAAATAATGAATTTAATCTATTTTGGAATAAGGCTGTAACATAACAAAATGTGGAAAAAGTGAAGCGCTGTGAATACTTTCCGGATGCACTGTATTAAATATTAAATGTGTGTCTGGAGGGCGCCTACCCCTCCTTTAAAGCACGGGGATGCACTTGATGCTCAGCAAGAGCACAATGGCAGTAAAGGCATCCAGTATGTCCCTGCACCCAATACGACCAACTGAAAAAAAAATGACAACCACCCCAATCTATTAAACAAGGGGTGAGATCCCTCCGGGCACACCTGCCTTTTTTAAAAAAAAATTAAAAATGTATTACGTTTTTTTAAGACATAACTTAGTGCATTCACTATATCTGGTCTCCCACATTATAAAGAACATGGAGATGCAATTATTTTAGCAAATATAAACTGCTAAATACCCTTTCTCATCAGCAGTATATAGCAGTCTTGTGACTTCTATCAATGTCCAGCTAAGCAATAGTTAAAGCTTGTAGGAGTAGTTTTCATTCTCCTCTGACTGTCCTATGAGATCGCAAGACCCCTGACTCTCTGTGTGGCCCTGTGCTGATCACATGCACTGTCCCCAGAAAAAAAACTCTCTAGCAATACACACCAAACTGAGCATAGGCTCTGTGTTATCAGGAAATTATTAGGGGACAGTGAAAGAAGGGGATGATCAGAGAAGACAGGATCAAACAGCCTTTTATCACAATGCAGAGGACTAAATCCTTAGGTTCCACAGTGAGTATAACAAGCATGCTTTCCTGCATATACAAACTGATTTTATGGTTGTGGGTTTAGTTACACTTTACCTATCCATTGATATATGTACTACTATGGAGGCTCTGGAAATTTTTTAGGGTTAGGGTTTCCCATTGAAGAATAAGGCTAGGACTCAGGAATTAGAACAGGGACCTCCCCCAGAGGTCAAAGGGTGGGTTCCCAGAGGTCAAAGGTCACGGTGTTTAGCTGACCCACACCCACCAAAGTGTACCGCCTACCCCAACTAAGTCAGGGAATGAACAAGTCGGGGAACCCGCCTTCTGACCTTTGACCTCTGGGAGAGGTCCCTGTTCCAATTCTTGAGTCCTAGCCTTATTCTTCAATGAGAACCCTAACCCTTAAGCCCTAACCCCCCCTAACCCTAATTTTAGAGTTAGGACTGCAGTATTTTCAGAGTTCCCTTGACATGCTGCTTATGCGTGTATTTGCAAATGTGTGCAAACAAAACCCTCTGGGCCAGATTCAGAAAGAGATACGACAGCGTATCTCCTGATACGCCGTCGTATCTCTGAGTTCCGACGGTCGTATCTATGCGCCTGATTCATAGAATCAGGTTACGCATAGATATCCTTAAGATCCGACACGTGTAAGTGTCTTAGGCTGCAATTCCAGGCTGGCCGCTAGGTGGCGCTTCCGTATTATTACGCAAGGAATATGCAAATGAGGAGTTACGCCGATTCAGAAACGAACGACCGCCCGGCGTTTTTTTTTTTACGCCGTTTGCGTTCGGCTTTTTCTGGCATATAGTTACCCCTGGGTCTATGAGGCGCAGCCAATGTTAAGTATGGGCGTCATTCCCGCGACGAAATTTGAATTTTTTACGTCGTTTGCGCAAGTCGTTCGCGAATAGGGCTGGACGTAATTTACGTTCACGTTGAAAGCATGACAATTTGCCGACGTCATTTGGAGCATGCGCACTGGGATTCAGTCGCGGCCGGCGCATGCGCAGTTTGTTCGGCGCGGGGACGCGCATCATTTAAATGATACACGCCCCCTACCCCCCGAATTTGAATTCCGCCGGGTAATTTACGCTACGCCGCCGCAACTTTACAGGCAAGTGCTTTGTGAATACAAAACTTGCCTGAAAAACTTGCGGCGGCGTAACGTAAATGAGATACGTTACGCCAGCAGAAAGATCCGCTGATCTTTCTGGATCTAGCCCTCTGTTTTTAACGCAAACTGTTATACAGGGACACATTGGTTGTTTTGCAGGCTGGCTAGTAAGTGTACTGGGAAATCTTTTGTTCATTTACAATGTGCATTGCCCTGCCATGTGCACCTTGTTACAAAGGCCAGTAATAGGATGGGGTGGTTGCCATTTTTTTAGTACAGGGCATGGAACAAAGAGGCGGTGCTAGGATGTGCGTAGGGGGCAAAGACAAGGAGTGACTCAGAAGGTGGGAGTACTTGCATGTATTCTCTGAGAACAAATTATATTTAAACTTTTCTAGGAATCGATAACTTTGTTGCGCCTAAACTCCTAAGCATATATTTTGGATTAAAGTGTCCTCTGTGTGCTCTGGGGCTCCCTCTTCCCTTTAAAGTGGAACTAAAAAAGCAAAATATAAAAGAACTCATATAATGCAGACTGTCACCAGCATTAACATTGCAGTGTTTTTTCTCCCCTGTTTTATTTATTTGTTATTGTTTTATTATCTGTTGATCCAAGTTTTCTTGAGAGAAGTGCGGGGTTCTTTAAAAAAAATATTATACTCACCTAGGTGGATGCAGCATTGGTTCGATGCTACATCTGTTTCCCACTGCTTTTTAAGATTAAAGACCACTGATCACTCAATTCTCATGCCTTGTACACCCGATCGGTTTTCCCGGCGGTAAAAAGTCGGCTGGGAAAACCGAGGGAACCTGCTCTACACACGAGGGAACCTGCTCTACCGAGGGAACCTGCTCTACACACGAGGGAACCTGCTCTACCGAGGGAACCTGCTCTACACACGACCAGGATTCCCGACAGGAAAACTGCCGTGAGAGCTTTTATCGGTAAACACGGCCGTGTGTATGCTCCACTGCAGTCTTTTCCCCATAGGAAAACTGCCGGCTTAAAAACCGCCGGGAATCCCGGCGGGAAAAAGGAGACATGTTCTCTTTTTTCTTCCGGCAGTTTTTTCGTCGGGAAAACTGCGATGGAGCATACACACGGCCGGGATTCCTGGCCAAAAAGCTCTCATGGCAGTTTTCCCGTCGGGAAAATCGGTCGTGTGTACAAGGCATCATTCTTTAGTGTCCAGAGAGCCCATGACTGACAGTCAGCGTCTCTCAACTCTATAGCCCTATAGTGCTCACTGGAGTGCCAGGCTGTGCAGAGGGTGGGAACTTCTGGCTCAGGCTGAGCTGCCAGTCCAGGCATCTGGGTGAATCCCAACCTAAAGTCAGGATCTTTCCAAAGCCTGGACTGAATGAGTGGCGTCAGCTGGCAGTGGGCTTTAGCAGCTAAAAATGGGTTACAGGAGTGCAGAACTGAACGCCTGTCATCTAAAGGAGAAGTAAGGCTCCTCTTTTGAAGCCTGGTACACAATATCACTTCAACCCAGCAGGCTGAACAAAAGAAAAACTGAAGAGCTCGGGAGGAGATACTGTCCTAACAGTCCAATGTTAGTACGACAATCTCCCCGCTGAGCTATTGTGTTCTGACAGGGGGATGCCCCCCACCAGAACACACTGGTTGGCCGACCTTTTTTGATTATGCCCCTTCAACAGAAGTCTAATGTTTGTCCAGCTTCTGTCGCACCCGTCCTTAAGTCTTTTAAGTCTTTAGGTGTATATGTAATGTAATACAGACTCTCCCCGCTTATTCTCCTGTCATTGGTAGCAATATATATATTTTTTCCATCTCCAAGAACCCATTAGCTGAGGGTGTCTTCTGAGGATTGTTACCACACATAGGGCCAAATCCTCAAAAGAGATACGACGGAGTAACTGCTGTTACTCCATTGTATCCCTGGTCCTAACTATGGAACTGATCCACAGAATCAGTTTCCCATAGTTAGGACGAAGATCCGACATGTGTAATTGAATTACACTGTCGGATCTTAGGATGCAGTACCGCATCCGCCGCTGGGGGCATTTCGCGTCGAAATGCCGCCTCGGGTATGCAAATTAGCACTTACGGAGATCCACAAAGCTTTTCAGCTTCGTTTTTCTCCGTAAGTTTTAGTTTGCATACGCAAAATTAGGGCTGCTTTTACAAGGTGTAAAGTTAGTACACCATTTAAAAGCAGACCTTTCTGTCCAACGACGCGATTTTTTTTTAATTTTTAATTTTTTTTTTCCCGACGCAACTTTATTGACCCGTCGCAATCCACAAAGCTTGGCGTAACGTAATTTCGCGCTATGCACGTCGGGAAAATGACGTCACGAGCATGCGCAGTACGGCCGGCGCGGGAGCGCGCCTAATTTAAATGGGAATCGCCCCCATGAAAATAGGAACGCCTTGCGCCGGCGGAATTTAAGTTACACAGCCCAAAATTTCTAGGTAAGTGCTTTGTGGATCGGGCACTTAGGTAGAAATTTTAAGGCAGTGTAACTTAAATGGAAAAAAATAAGTTACGCTGGATCTTTGTGGATTTGGCCCATAGTCCTTTCAGTTGAAACCCAAACCTGATAAAACAAGTGGTATAAAATTACAAAACTCTAATGTCTATAGGCTAAGGTAACACTTATTAAGCCATTTACTGATATTATTTCCTCGCTGTGTTTCTTTAGGAGGATCACCTGCGGCCTCCAGTGTATGAAGTGGGTGCAGAATCTCCAGATGGCGAGGCTGAGAATGTGGTGGAGAAGCCACCAGGAGAACCAGTCAGATTTGGGTGGATTAAAGGAGTCATGGTAAGTGTAAATTAGTCGCACAATTAATTACAGTATACTGAGGCCACAGAAAGATGGAGCCATGGTACACATAGGTATGTGCTGTTATGATTGTGAGGCTTCATAAAAAAGATAAATTGCATTGCTGCATATTTATACAGCCACCCTTTGCTGAGCCATCTGCTATTATACTGTAATCTGTATTTTGCTGTCTAAATGGGTGAGTTGGGTATTTATCTGGGCATGCGCCAACCCATTTGGGACAGTAGTTGATTAAAGAGGACTTGCTGACATGGTAGCTGTATGTGTGTTTGCATATACTGGTAGATTTATCCTCTCTGCCTTTTAATAAGGAAATCACATGCTTCAATGAGATAAAAAAAATACTTAGGGCCAGATTCACAGAAGAGATACGACGACGTATCTCCTGATACTCCGTCGTATCTCTGTGATCTGCCCGTCCTAACTATGCGGCTGATTCATAGAATCAGTTACGCATAGATAGCCATAAGATCCAACAGGTGTAATTGACTTACACCGTCGGATCTTAGGATGCAATTCTAGGCCGGCCGCTAGGTGGCGATTCCATTGCGGTCGGCGTAGAATATGCAAATGACTAGTTACGGCGATCCACGAAGATCCGCGCGTTCGTCGCAATCCCGTACGTCGTCGCTAGTCGTTTTTAACCATCGCAAAGTTACACCTGCTTTAACATGGCTTATCTTTAGATCAGCCATGTTAAAGTATGGCCGTCGTTCCCGCGTCGAATTTCGTTTTTTTTTTTTTTTGCGTAAGACGTCCGGGAATACGAAACGCCGTAACGCACGTCACATTTAAAAAAAAACTTTGGGGCGCCGTAATTTCGCACAATGCACTTCGGGAAATTTCCTAACGGAGCAATGCGCAGAACGTTCGGCGGGCTTGCGCCGAGCGCATTTACGTTACACCGCCGCAAGTTTACAGGTAAGAGCTTTGTGAATCAGGCACTTATGCTGTAAACCTGCGGCGGTGTAATGTAAATGGGATACGTTACGCCGCCGCGGAGTAACGTAATTGTCTCTGAATCTGGCCCTTAATTCCTAAAACAACATCACGTGCTGTGAGCCTGAAGTAAAACTATGGCCAAAGTGAAAAAAATCCACCATAATAGTTTTATCACCTGTTGATCCTGCTGGTAAATCCATTATTTTTCTACTTCCTTTAGGGCCCATTCTCACCACTACAAAACAGTACATTACAAGCATTGTTGTGTTGCGGTTTCATTGCGCTGCTGTGCCTTTTCAACGCTTCTGCATTTCAGTGCACTGCAAAGCTTGGTAAAGTATACTGTGCACTGTGGTGGTGCACTGTGGTTGTGCACTGTGCTAGTGAAACTTGATGTAGGAGAAGTTTTTGGTCCATTGTGGCATGTCAGGCAGCCATTTCTAGCACCCTCTAATGTGCTAGAATAGTGATGTCGTTTTTTTGAGAGCAGGTACATTTCTGGTGATCTGG
The DNA here is from genome assembly GCF_905171775.1 of Rana temporaria. Lineage (NCBI taxonomy): Eukaryota > Metazoa > Chordata > Amphibia > Anura > Ranidae > Rana > Rana temporaria. The sequence goes on along the minus strand of NC_053499.1, from coordinate 131,846,751 downwards.
GTTGGGAGTGGCTCAGAGTAGTGCTGGGTGACTCACAGGTGGTGTCGCTAGGACCTCCCACTTCTTTCTAGAATGTTCTGGTGCTTTCTGGAAAGAGAGGTGGAGAGGGGGGTGGATCCTTCTGGGATGTTCTAGGGAGTCCTGACCAATCCCCAACTTGGATTGGCAAGGAGCAGGCCTGCTTAAATACCAAGGGTTAGCCCAGTTGGGGAGGAGTTGATCGTGTGGAAGATGGAGATGGAGTGTTAGGCTGTCAGGGCCTTAGAGGGAGTTCCCCAGTCTGGTGGGGGGGTCACCTTGGGCCTGGGCTTGGGTGCAGATGGGGCCCTCTAAGAAAACGTGAAGGTGTCCTGGACAGGGGGCACAGGAGGATCAATAGAGGACAGCGGGAGAACAATGCCAGGCAAGTCTCCAGGAGATCCACAGAGGCAGCCAAGAGGGCTGGTGAGTGTTTACACCGTCGGGAGGACTGGGAGGCACGCCTGAGAGGATGCAGCAGTCTAGTCTGGGATGGGTGCATAGCCAGTCTGGAGGATGGCGGTGGCACAGGCAGTGGAAAGTGGCAGTTGCAGACAATATTTTGTGTGGCGACCATTATTTTCCAGCACTGCCTTAACCCTCTTGGGCATGGAGTTCACCAGAGCTTCACAGGTTGCCACTGCAGTCCTCTTCCAGTCCTCCATGAGTATATCACAGAGCTGTGGATGTGGGAGACCTTGCGCTTGTCCACCTTCCGTTTGAGGATGCCCCACAGATGCTCAATAGGGTTTAGGTCTGGAGACATGCTTGGCCAGTCCATCACCTTTACCCTCAGCTTCTTTAGCAAGGCAGTGGTCACCTTGGAGGTGTGTTTGGGGGTGCCACGCGGTTGCCAGAGGACATCGAGTGCCAGGCACCTGCAGATCAGCTTCTGCTGTGAAGAATCACAGCAGAAGCAGCCTGCCAGCAGAGCGTGTGCGCCCCCTGCAGGCGTAAAGTGGTAAAGAAGACGTACAAACTCCTGTCTCTGCTAGCAAGCTGTAGAAGGGAACTGTTGCCCTCTGTAGATTCAGAGGTCCAACAACCCACCTGTCAAATCAGAGTTAAAACATCCAAATTAGTTGGGAGAGTGAGGTAATTGCAGAGGTCTGAGGACTAACTTACCATAGAACATCTATTCAACACTGCTTGTCCATAGGTTCCCCCTGTTAAAAGAAGTGGAAAAATAATAAATATACTGGCAGGATCAACATATAATAAAACTATGTTGTAGTTGAGACTCAGAAAAAAAGACTGCTGTATTAATGCTGGTGACAGACTGCATCATATATGTCATGTTACATAGTTAGTCAGGTTAAAAAAAAGACAAAAAAGTCTATCCAGTTCAGCCATAGTCATGTGTGATTTTGCCCAAAATTAATGAAAAAGTAATTTTAAGAAAATAAGTAATTTAGTAGAATTGGATTAGTAGTAGGCTGTTTTTTAAGAATGTGGAGGTTAATCACTGTTGTCTATATTACCTGCCCAGATCCGTTGCATGTTGAATATCTGGGGAGTGATTTTGTACCTTCGTCTACCCTGGATCACCGCTCAGGCTGGGATAGGTCAGTATATGTTCAATATTTTGTGTTCACATTTCTTATACATACATTAATGCTCTTTTAAATCCCCCTATAGCGCTAACTTGGCTGATTATCCTCATGTCTGTGACGGTCACCAGTATCACAGGATTGTCGATCTCTGCTATTTCCACCAATGGAAAAGTCAAATCAGGTAACTTGAGCTGTGTTTATAGAGAATGCAATCCAGGCAGTATTTTTAAACTAGGTACACACTTTCAGTTTTTTTTTTTTTTTTTTTCAACCCAGCAAGTTTCGCATAGTATTAACTTTGCAATGTTAGTACAGGGATCTCCCCGCTGAGCTATTGTGTTCTGACAGGGGGACCACAAAACCACCGCTAGGTGTCGCCTCCGTCGTTTTCCCTGTCGAGTATGCAAATTAGCAAAATACGCAAATTCCCGAACGTATGCGCGGTCGACGCAGTGAAGTTACGACGTTTACGTTAGATTTGCGACACGTAAAGTTGCCCCTGCTATATGAGGGGCAACCAATGTTAAGTATGGCCGTCGTTCCCGCGTCGAAATTTCAAAATTTACGTTGTTTGCGTAAGTCGTCCGTGAATGGGGCTGGACGCCATTTACGTTCACGTCGAAACCAATGACGTCCTTGCGACGTCATTTAGCGCAATGCACATCGGGAAGTTTTAGGGACGGCGCATGCGCAGTACGTTCGGCGCGGGAACGCGCCTAATTTAAATGCTCTACGCCCCCTACCCGGCTCATTTGAATTAGGCGGGCTTGCGCCGGGGGATTTACTCTACGCCGCCGCAACTTTACAGGCAAGTTCTTTGTGAATAAAGCACTTGCCTGTAAAACTTGCGGCGGCGTAACGTAAATGACATACGTTACGCCGCCGCAGTTTTACGCCCATCTACGAGATCCTGGGCCAAAATGTATTAAAAATTGCACTTGAAAGTAGACATAAATGATACAGCCAGTAGTATTTTAAGCAGTACAACTTGCCATAGCACAAAAAAAGAAAAGAGAATACAGCCAATAAGTTATATCTTACAAATAAGGCACGGTCATTACACCATTGTTTACACAGCAAGTACAGGGCTTAAATACACTTAAAACTTACATTTGAAGACCCACAATTTAAAGCCTAAACAAAATTTTAGTTTAAATCAGTTAAATACAACAAGTCAACAAAGTCTTGCAGTTTTTTTTATTTATTATTATTTGAAAGCAACACACAGCCTGAGTAACAAAGTTTGTCCCCTGCCAGCATGCTGTAGAGAAGGACGTTTGGTCTCTGCATGGCAACATTGGGCCAGATTCACAAATGAGATACGACGGCGTTTCTCCTGATACGCCGTCGTATTTCTGTTTCTATCTATGCGACTGATTCATAGAATCAGTTACGCATAGATAGCCAGAAGATCCGACAGGTGTAATTGTTTTACACTGTCGGATCTTAGGATGCAGTACCGCGGCCGCCGCTGGGGGGAGTTTGCGTCGTAAACCAGCGTCAGGTATGCAAATTAGGAGTTACGGCGGATCCACAACGGTTTTTCACGTTCGCTACGTCGCCGCTAGTCTAGTTTCCCGTCGCAAAGTTACACTTTTTTTTTGGTGCCTTAACTTTAGTCAGCAAGTGTATTGCTGTCTAAAGTATGGCCGTCGTTCCTGCGTCAAAATTTAAAAATCAACGTCGTTTGCGTAAGCCGTCTGGGAATACAGAAGTACGCTACGCGCGTCGCCGTTCAAAAAAATGACGTCACAGCGCAAAGCACGGCGGGAGTTAGGAAAAGGAGCATGCGCAGTAGGTCCGGCGCGGGAGCGCGCCTAATTTAAATGGCACACGCCCATTTAAATTGGCCCGCCTTGTGCCGGAGGCCGCGGGCGTAGTTTTCATCGCAAGTGCTTGGTGAATCAGGCACTTGCGATGAAAAATTGCGGCGGTGTAACGTATCTAGGATACGTTACGCAGCCGCGATTCTACGTGAATCTGGCCCATTGGTCTTTCTGCAGAGGTCTAACCTCTGTTTAATCAGAGCTGGAGCTTTCCAATCAGCAAGGATCATGAGCTGTTTGAAACCCATTTTTTGTTTTAGTGCACCTAGGATGTATTTATTTGATCTGAGAGTTAAATTGGGGCTTTTATTAGTTCCCCAGGCGATCTGTCATTGCTTCTTGTGCTGCTGTTGCATGTCAGAATTTGGTTTTGGCAAAACTAATAGCAATGAGGAATTTTCTAACATGAAGATAGGCAGTAAAATGAGGATGACAGGAGGAGAGAAACTCCATCTTGGAGCAAAAAGGAATTTTCTGCTTTGTAATCTTACAGCCCTTTGGATTTCCTTCCTTTATTTTCTGTTGATTCTTAATTTCCTCCATCATTTTAAAAGGAAACATTTTTTTTCTCTAAACCGCTTTTTGGGGTCTTCCTGGATTTCTTCACCCCTCTACCCTTGCAAAAAAAAAGACTTTCTTTTGGTGTTCTGCTTTTTTTTATTAGATGTATCATGTACCCACCCAATTGTTCTGTTTACCATGATTTCATTGATGCAGGTTAATTGTCATGAGTTTCTCTTTAGTTCTTTTTAACCCCTGCAACAAATAAGTACAAGTGGGGGGGGGACTCAGATTTTAGTAAAATGTCAGAATACTATTTTCAACTTTAAATATATTTTATACAATTTAGGTGGCACCTATTTCCTTATCTCTAGAAGCCTGGGACCTGAGTTAGGAGGATCTATTGGCCTGATATTTGCCTTTGCAAACGCTGTGGCTGTTGCCATGCACACAGTTGGCTTTGCGGAGACTGTGCGAGATCTGTTGCAGGTAAGGCAATGAGTCTGAAAGAAATGATAATATACAAGTAGTACTTCAGTTGTACATAATGCTCAAAATTTCCCCATTACAGGATTATGATGCAACCATTGTGGACCCAACTAATGACATCCGAATCGTTGGCATCATTACTGTTGTGGCACTTCTAGGAATCTCTCTGGCTGGTATGGAGTGGGAGGCAAAGGTAATAAAAAATGATGCAATGTTAATGAATATAAAGCAAATCTATAGCATTTTTTTCTGTATGATTGTCGGCAGGTGTCTTGCAAATACTTGTTTTAACAGTAGCATTATATTTATTCAACAGTAAAGCAAAGCATAGGTGCTCCAATTTATATAACTAGAAATAAAATATATCAATGACATTGATATCTAATATGGTTTATTCAGAAGACAGCTAAACAAAACACACATTGATGCTACTGACACTTTATCCTTCAGTCAGACGAGACCTTAAAGCGGATCTCCCGCGGCAATTCGTTTTTTTTTGGGGGGGGGTCATTAAATTATTTATTGCGTATAAACAGAGGACTCACGCTTCTGTTGTTCAAAGTCGTCCACTATCCGATTTCGTTTGAAATTATAAGTTATATTATTATTGCAGCACCGTTTCAATTTTGCTTTTGGGCAATGTGAAGCCCACAAGCACGTCGACTTCCGGGTTTCCATCTAAATGGGCGTCACATTCGGCTCTCCTATAACAGATTGCTCTGGTAGTGACGTCCCATCGTCGCCATCTTGCTACACCGCTTGACCCTTCTCACTCTATCATTACTGTGCATGAGTGTCGGGAGTAGCAAGATGGTGGCGACAAAACGTCACTTCCAGGTCAATCTGTGACGGGGAGCCTGATGTGACAAGCCAGCGTCGCGCTTTATGGAAATCCAGCGATAACTCCGAGGAAACCTCTGCAGGATATGACGCTCTGCCTGAAGAAAACCCGCAAAGGAGAGACAGGAAGCCGTGTGACAGCTGCTGCTAACAAAAGTACTGACTAAAAAAAAAAAAAAAGTTCCATTCCGTTCTGCATTCTTCTCTGTTTTTTTGATTAAGCCAATGTCTTTAAATAGGGTGGAGCTCCGCTTTAAGTCGGCCATACACTGTGCAAATTTCTTTCCTGCAACCATTGGTCAGATGGCTTTGGCCAATTATGGCTCTCCGTTTTTTGCAAGCTGTGATTGGCCGAGCATGCGGGTCATAGTGCATGCTTGGCCAATCATCAGCCAGCAATGCACTGCAATGCCGCAGTGAATTATGGGCCGTGACACGCCACTCGAATTTGACGGGAACGGCCCGTAACGTTCGTATTTCGTCGAACATAGGATGTTCGAGTCGAACGCGAAGCTCATCCCTACCAAACACACTTCAATAGAAACTAATGCAAAAAAAAAAAAAAAAAAAGGCAGGAAGGTCAAACCGACCTCTGAACTGTCTTCTACACCTCTCCATTAAAGTTAATTGAAATCTACTGACCTGTGTTTCCACACAGGTAAAACGCATTAAAAACAATGCTCAAGGGCTTATTTTGTCTTAATTTGTCTTGGAATGGCTGAATGTACATTATGTCCATTTTCTGTCCTAAAATACTCTGGTGAAGCTAGGAGTTATGTTTGGGCAATAAAGAGAGTAGGAGCAATGTGCAGACAAACCAGTGCTAGCTTATCCTAGGGATAATGATCGAATTTGAGACTTTTATGGTAGGGCAGTGGATCAGCGAGGCAAGAAATGCTGGCGAGGTAGAAACTGGCACCTTTGCTAGTTTGTCTGCCTACAAAGACATGGCCGCCCACCTAAACTGACAGGCTGGGTAAGGAGAACATTATCCAGACAAGCAGCCAAGAGGCCCATGGTAACTCTGGAGGAGCTGCAGAGATCCACAGCACAGGTGGGAGAATCTGTCCACAGGACAACTATTAGTTGTGCACTTTACAAATCTGGCCTTAATGGAAGAGTGGCAAGAAGAAAGCCATTGTTGAAAGAAAGACATAAGAAGTCCTGTTTGCAGTTTGCGAGAAGCCATGAGAGAGACACAGCAAACATGTGGAAGAAGCTGCTCTGGTCACATGAGACCACAATTGAACTTTTTGGCCTAAAAGCAAAACACTATGTGTGGCAGAAAACTGCACATCAACTGCACATCACCCTGAACACACCATCCCCACTGTGAAACATGGTGGTGGCATCATTATGTTGTGTGGATGCTTTTCTTCAGCAGGGACAGGGAAGCTAGTGAGAGTTGATGGGAAGATGGATGGAGCAAAATACAGGGCAATCTTAGAAGAAAACCTGTTAGAGTGACTGGGGCGGAGGTTCACCTTCCAGCAGGAAAAATACCCTAAACATACAGCCAGAGCTACAATGGAATGGTTTAGATCAAAGAATATTCATGTGTTAGAATGGGCCAATCAAAGTCCAGACCTAAATCCAATTCAGAATCTGTGTCAAGAATTGCTGTTCATAAATGCTTTCCTTCCAATCTGACAGAGCTTAAGCTATTTTTCAAAGAAGAATGGGCAAAATGTCCCTTTCTAGATGTGCAAAGCTGGTAGAGACGTCCCCAAAAATACTTGCAGCTTTAATTGCAGTGAAAGGCGGTTCTACAAAGTATTGACTCAGATATTAATTATTAAAACATTTTGAAAATCGTTTATCATTTTCCTTCCACTTCACAATTATGTGCCACTTTGTGTTGGTTTATCACATAAAATCCCAATAAAATACATTTACGTTTTTGGTTGTAAGACAAAATGTGGAGAATTTCAAGGGGTATGAATACTTTTTCATGGCACTGTATGCTGAAATGGCAGCTACTAATGTGACATAACGGTCTTCATCTCGTAATATCAGTGTCACCAGTTTTCTTTTAGTTTGCTTGTCATCCTGCAAAGAAATAATGTGTAATAATACTATCACTTCACACACTTTCTCCTTAGTATGATTTATTTCCATGTTCTTATTCTCCAGGCACAGGTACTTTTTTTCATTGTCATCATGATCTCGTTTGTAAACTACATAGTAGGGACGTTCATTCCTGCCACAGAAGAAAAGAAGGCAAAGGGCTTCTTCAGCTATCGAGGTGAGGGATTGGCCACAGGGTCATATTTTCATATCAGTATAGAATTGCAGTGCTAATTATTATATAGCAATGTGATAGTTATGTAATGTGGGATAATGTCAGCAAGGAGATCCTGGCGTCCTCTTGCCCGTGACCTTTATAACATTGATTTGTTATTTTCTGTCTGTTTAGCAGTTAGTATTCAATAGATAAGTAGCCAACGAAACCACATTTGTTAAAGCGGAGGTTCACCCTAAAAACATGTATATAACATTACATTCTGCATACTTCCAACATTTACAGTATGCTGTTTGTTTTTTGCTGTACATACCGTATTATTCCCCTCGGCGGATAAGGCGCGTCACGAGTTTCCGAAAGTAGCCGAACTGCGAGTTGGCTCTATACAGCGCCTAGTCGGTGCGCAGGCGCCGTATAGAGCCGACTTGCAGTTCGGCTATCTTCGGAAACTCGTGACATGCCTTTTCCGCCGAGGGGAAGTTTTTCTCAAGATGTCAATCATCTGGACGAAGTCCCACATGACACTGCGCCTCTGCATAGGAACGCCTACTCCCGCGGGAGTGTGTACCCGGAAGCCGGGTGGAAAATAGCAATAATACGGTATGTACAGCAAAAAAAACAAAAACAAACAGCATACTGTAAATGTTGGAAGTATGCAGAATGTAATGTTATATACATGTTTTTAGGGTGAACCTCCGCTTTAAGTTTAAAATGCAAAAGGACAACAAAGGTCCTAGGAATATATATATTTAAATGGAAAAGAAAGCCAATGTTTTCAAACCTCACTGGGTCCTTCTCTCAAGGTGAAGACCAAGGATGAGTTCACATATGTTTGGATTTTTAGTCCTTGAAAACATGTTCCTCCACATAGGTTGTTATGCCGCGTACACACGATCATTTTTCGGGTTGTAAAAAAAGAAGTTTTTTAAAAATGTAATTTAAAACGATCGTGTGTGGGCTTCAGAGCATTTTTCGGGTTTTGAAAAACGTCCAATTTTTTTTCCGAACATGCTCTATTTTTTCACGACGTTTTAAACTATGTCGTTTTTTGGGTTGTAAAAAATTATCGTGTGTGGGCTTTAACGAAGTGGAAAATCCGCGCATGCTCAGAAGCAAGTTATGAGACGGGAGCGCTCGTTCTGGTAAAACTAGCGTTCGTAATGGAGTAAGCACATTCATCACGCTGTAACAGACAGAAAAGCGCAAATCGTCTTTTACTAACACAAAATCAGCTAAAGCAGCCCCAAAAGGGTGGCGTCATCTGCATGGAACTTCCCCTTTATAGTGCCGTCCTACGTGTTGTACGTCACCGCGCTTTGCTAGAGCATTTTTTTTTCACGATCGTGTGTAGGCAAGGCCGTTTTAATGATGAAGTTGAAAAAAAACGTTGTTTTTTCAACTTCATCTTCAAAAAAACTTCGTTTTTTTTCTAGAGCCTGAAAAACTTCGTTTTTTTACAACCTGAAAAATTATCGTGTGTACGCGGGAATACATAAGTGTAGCGCTTAAAATGATATGGTGAATATCAAAATACCATATGGTGTGTGATGAAATAAAACACATAAATCATTAATAAATGTGAAACACAAAACAAATTATATGTGAGTCCATTAAAGTGAAGGGAACGGTGCCAACCTGGCAAAACGTCTATTGCACCTAATGTGATATCAAATGAAATGTGAAGTCCAATAAGATGATTGGATATATATAGCGAAAATCGTCGTCATCAACAAATCCTTCAGGTGAATGGAATGGGAGGACTCCACTGTCGCCCTATTTACATGCAAGAGCTCTTTTTCTTCCAGCCAAATGTAAGTTTGTCAGCTGTGAATAAATACATATTTTTTATCATACGGAGTTACGCTATGTGGCCACCCCCCTTCTTTTTTCTTTTCTTCACGCATTACTATTACACTGAGTATATTGGCCTTGGAAGTCCAGCACCAACACAGCTTCCGGCTTGTTCCTGGGGACCTACTCCATCCATAGATACTGCAACCTACTGGGCTCACGCTTCCTGCCAAAGATTGCCTTGACATCTGTCACACAAAGCCTTGATCGATCTCTTTTGGCATACGCCATCAGTGGTCAATCAGTTCCGGTAAGCCTGCACTTTTATCGGTGGTGGGACTGTCACGTTATTAAGTCACAAACTTTTTTTCCATTCACCTGAAGGATTTGTTGATGACGACGATTTTCGCTATATATATCCAATCATCTTATTGGACTTCACATTTCATTTGATATCACATTAGGTGCAATAGACGTTTTGCCAGGTTGGCACCGTTCCCTTCACTTTAATGGACTCACATATAATTTGTTTTGTGTTTCACATTTATTAATGATTTATGTGTTTTATTTCATCACACACCATATGGTATTTTGATATTCACCATATCATTTTAAGCGCTACACTTATGTATTCCTTTGTTATTTTGCTTATTTGAACAAGCCGTGTCAGCAGCTACCATTACCGTATAATTGGCAGCGCAGTGTATTCACTCTTTTTTATCGTGTGTACGCGGCATTAGGGGTTCCAGTGACACCAATGATCTTTTCAGGAATGTGTAAAAGAGGCATTTTCCCCACAGACCAGGTGATATAAGGTGCATTCTTCCCAATAATAACCAGTGCACTAGGGCCTTGCATGCCTTATACTTGTATTTGTTGTTATGCCTACAACTTAGGCCCCGTACACACGAGGGGACAGTCCGATGAAAACGGTCCGCCGGACCGTTTCCATCGGACATGTCCGCTGGGAGATTTCGGTCTGATGGCTGTACACACCATCAAACTGAAATCCGCGCGGACAGAGAACACGGTGACGTAGACGACACCGACGTTCTCTATCGCCCGAGTTCAATGCTTCCACGCATGCGTCGAATCAATTCGACGCATGCGCGGGATTTCTGTCCGCTGGTTAGACGTACTAATCAGCGGACATGTCTGCCGGACAGCTTCCCAGCGGACATGTTTCTTAGCATGCTAAGAAACATTTGTCCGCTGGAAATCTGTCCGCTAGCCTGTACACACAATCGGATATGTCTGCTGACACTGGTTGGCGGACCAGTTTCAGCGGACATGTCCGGTCGTGAGTACGAGGCCTATCTGTTCATGTTAGAGTCTTGTGAGTTGGAGATATAGGGGCAGATCCTCAAAGAAATGACGCCAGCGTATCTCTTGATACGCCGCGTAATTTCAAATTTTGCGCGTTGTATCTTTGTTTTGGTATCCACAAAACAAGATACGACGGCATCTCGGCTAGATCCGACAGGTGTACGTCTTAGTACGCCTTTGGATCTAAGCTGCATCGGCATCTCAGTGACGCGTGGGCATGCGCCCCCCCAGTGGCCGGAGGACCCGAAGCCGTAAAAAGACGGCCTCCCGGACCTATAGAGCCACCTTGTGGCCGTCTTTTGACTATGGCCCGGGTCTCAAGAAGTTAAGTTCATGAACTGAGGTACTTTAAAAAAACATCAGCCAAAACATACAAAGAGGATAATGCCCGCGAGGGGGATTAGAGATTGAGTTCCAAATCCTTTTTTTTACACAAGGTGTGCTTAGTAAACATGCTTAGTAGTTGGTATATGTTATTAAAGGTTATTTCTGTAGAGAAAGCAAACAGCTGCTCAACAGTCCCAGAGATTTTCTAGCCGGATGGAAAAGTGTTTGTCATTATTCAAATGTTAACCATACTGTACCTGTATATGATTATCATAAATTGTCTTTGAGCCCAGGTTCACACTGCTGCGTAATTGAAATTGTGTGACTTCAGCTGAACTCGCAAGATTTCATCCCCGCTTGTCAGTCCAACTTCAGGGGCAATTTCAGAGACATCTGTGTAGGTTCCTGTACAGATGTCTGTTGAAATCGCACCCAAAATTGCCAAACTTAGTACAGACACTATATTTGGGAATCGGTGTGGCGCCACAAAGTCGGACGGGGCCATTGGCGGCAATAGCCGCAGATTTGGCATGTGATCCGACATGCCAAATCACATCAATGTGAACCTAGGCTAAATCTGTAAAATTTGGGCTACATATTGCTGCCATCAATTCCTTTGTCTAACTTCTTTTTTTAGTTACCTTGATGGGTGGAGAAATACTTTATACAGTTGTATACATTTTCAATGCTTTTTTTTCTATAGCTGACATATTTGCTGAAAACTTTGTGCCAAACTGGAGAGGACAAGACGGCACCTTCTTTGGAATGTTCTCCATCTTCTTCCCATCCGCTACAGGAATCCTTGCCGGAGCGAACATCTCTGGAGATCTAAAGGTCACTAATTATATCATGCTCTCATTATATAAATGAAATAATAGATCGACTGCTGTTGAGTTGGCAGTGGCTACACATGGATTGAAATTCAGCAGGTCCCTGCTGAACTGGACAAATTTCTATTTATCTATGGCTACTTTAAAGCTGCCCATAGATGGATCGAAATTTGGTTCTGCGGGGATGGGCAGGCTGATTGTACCCAAGTTGATCAATTGATCAACTTTGGTAGAACCCGGCATGTCAGATTTTTCTACAAATGGTTACTGCCAGGGGCTATAGCCGCTAGCAGTAACCATTGTATTCTGCCGGCTGGGAATACTCCCTGTGCCCCCTACTGGTAGAATACAATAGTGCAGTGGGAGGTATTCCCCCATCAACACTAGCTGTGTTGATGGGGGAATCTAGTGATTTTCTTTCCTTCTACCTGTGGTGAAAGGAAAGAAAATACTATCATCTATGGCCAGCTTTACAGCTGAATATAACTGGGACTGTTCTTTTGTTAGACAATCCAGTCCAACGCCAAGAGCAGGTGGGAAGGGCAGTATGAAGTTTCAATATTTAAAACTTGTAATAACTTTTTTTTATTTGTCTTCCTCTTTTGTCCCCCTCAAGATATTTGTGACTAAATTTAGTAATAGAAAAAAAAAGGGAGTCCTTTTTTTTCTGACCTGGGTGGATTCAGAGGTAGGTGGATGTAAACGGATGCAAGTTCCGTTGCATTCCCCTGCCCATAGAGCTGCATGCCCTTTCCAACCAGGTTGGCCTAATAAATGTACAGGTGGACCTGATCAGAAAACCCATGTGAAAGAGACATTAGGTTTTCAATCAGCAGTTGGCTTTGCTTAACCACTTGCCGAGTGCCGACCAGCTCACGCCGATATACGAGTTATGCCTCGTACACACGTTCAGTTTTCCCGACAAGAAAAGTGTGATGTGAGCTTTTTGTCAGGAATTACGACCGTGTGTATGCTCCATCACACTTTTTCTGTCAGAATTCCTGCCAAGAAAAGATTGAGAGCAGGTTCTCTATTTTCGTGACAGGAAAAATTCCTATCGGGAATCGCGCTCGTCTATATGCAATTATGACACACAAAAAAACACGCTGTGATGGAAGTTACTAAAATTAATATTTTGTGTTATGTTACTTTTCTCCTGAGCTACTCAAAAAATTCCTTTCTTTCATTATATTCTTCTATTTGTTTTATTTCTTGATCTATATAAGATATATATATATATATATATATATATATATATATATATATATATATATATATGATAGATAAGTATACATATGTATGTGTGAAAATATACTACAGTGCTGTTACTTTCTTTAAAAGATATTATAGGGTTAATATCGAGGATATTTGTGCCAAAAATGGACTTGCAATGAGAAACCACCCTTATATGGACTGACCTATCAGCTGTGCTCATGTGAATGATGTCTTTAAAAAAAGGTTCAGCCCCTTTCTCTTGGATGCTGGAACACCGAAAGAAATATGGCTCCCTTTCAGCTTTCTGCATGCTTTCATGATTTGGGTCAACGGTAGAATGGGTTTTGCCCTGAAGTCGAGTCAGGGGTTTAATCCTTTTCAACGCATGCTCAGAATCAAGTAGAAGAGCCGAACTGCCTATTGAACTTCATTTTTCTCGGCTCGTCGTACGTGTTGTACGTGACCGCGTTCTTGACGTTCGGAATTTCAGACAAGATTAGTGTGACCGTGTGTATGTAAGACAATTTTGAGCTGTTTTCCTGCTGAAAAAAAAACATGGTTTAACTGTTGGAAAAACTGATCGTGTGTACAGGGCATTAGATTCACTCCCTCGGACACACTTAACCCCTTGATCGCCCCCTAGTGTTTAACCCTGCCAGTGTCATTTACACTAATGCATTTTTATAGCACTGATTGCTGTATAAATAAAGATGGTCCCAAAAATGTGTCAAATGTGTCTGCCATAATGTCGCAGTCACGATAAAAATTGCAGATCGACGCCATTTTTTAAATAAAAATATTTATTAATAAAAATGCCATAAAACTATCCCCTATTTTGTAGACGCTATAACTTTTGCGCAAACCAATCAATCTACGCTTATTGCGTTTTTTTTTTTACCAAAAATATGTAGAAGAATACATATCGGCCTAAACTGAAATTAGTTTTTTTATATATTTTTGGGGATAATTATTATAGCAAAAAGTAAAAAATATATATATTTTTCAAAATTGTCGCTATTTTTTGTTCATAGCGCAAAAAATAAAAACCGCAGAGATGATCAAAGACCACCAAAAAAAAGCTCTATTTGTGTGAAAGAAAGGTCGTAAATTGTCAGTTAAAGCGTTGCAGTGCCGAATCGCAAAAAGTGCTCTGGTCAGGAAAGGGATCAATTCTTCCGGGGCTGAAGTGGTTAACCTGCACATTGGTCAGAATGTGAGATTTATGGGTTGATTTACTAAAACTGGAGAGTGCAAAATCTGGTGCAGCTCTGCATAGAGACCAATCAGCTTCCAGGTTTGTTTTGTCAAAGCGTGAAGCCATTTGGCTACCATGCACTGCTGCACCACTTTTTGCACTCTCCAGTTTAAGTAGACCAGCCCCTTAGTGTCTGCAGTAGTTTGCAAGTAGTAGGGAAATGATGTGCAAGCGCCTGGCATCTTGGCACGTTTCAGTTGACCATTAATAACACATTTGTATGTTACCAAGTTATGTGTGGCCAAGGAAGCACTTGTTGGTACTCTATTGACCATGGTGGACACACTGAAACTATCTTCAGATGTTTCTTTATTTTCTTCACACAGGATCCAGCTGTGGCTATCCCTAGAGGTACCCTGATGGCCATTTTCTGGACTACAGTGTCTTACCTGGTAATTTCTGCAACTATAGGTATGTTTTTTTTAATAATTATTACTTAGTGAAGTACAGGTGGAGTTTGATGTGGTAAACACACTACATGAAGTTTGCACATTTTGGGCTACTGTTTGAGCATATACCTCCATGTTTGCATAAAAGTTGCATTTAGCAAACAAAATGGCAGCAGGACATGGGCACATATATATGTAGTGTTTACTTATCTCTCTAGTCCCGTGTCTTTCTGCTGCTCCGTTCCTCTGTTATTAGGATAATAATTTCTGACAAGCTCTCCGACACGGGAGATAAAAGCAGCTGAAATTTGTGTTGGGTGGGTGCTATAAATAGATTAGCAGAGAGCTGATCTATTCACAGCACAGCTCAGCAAGTATCTTCGTTCTTCTGCCTATGTGAAGGGGAGTGTGTGCTTTTCCTCCAATCAGCTGTCACACAGTGTATGCCAAGATTCCCCTCCCACTGCTGAAAGAGGATGTAAGAATTCTAACACAATTTTCACTTTCTAAAGAATAAAGAAAGCTGAACACAGCAGATATACATGTAAAACTTATGTAGGGAGATTTGTTGTATCTCTGTGTATCATCTGAAGCTGTACACTTTACTGGGTATAGGAGAGGGTTTACATCCACTTTAACCTCCCTGGTGGTATGATTATGTCAGATTTTTGATGCTGAAAGCGGTACCATTATTTTGCATGGAAATTTGGCGTTTTATATTGTAGGTCTGTAATTCTTAGGAATAGCTTAAATCTGTCCAAACAAGAGTCTAGTAGACATCCCGGGTATGATAAAGTTTGAAACACAAAATCATAAATTATAATATAAAAAATAAATATAATTATAAAAAATAATAATAATAAAAATTCATCAATAATGTAATCAAATCAAAAACACTGAAATGTGCTCAGTTGCAGAATTGTCGCTGTCATTACTTCATTGTCTAAAGACGAATTTCCCCACAAATCGCTATCGCTCAATTCTGCAAGTGATTCTAATTTATTATCGCTGTTTTCTAGCTGCTCTAAAACTACTTTTGACATAAAGGGACACTTTTTGGTTGCTATGGACAATCTCCAGTTTCCAGGCACAAAAAACAGTCTTTATTATATAAAAGTGCATGTATGGCACTGGGCAGACCACTAGGGACAAGGGGGGTGTGTAATTATTTTATACAGTACTGTAATCTGTAAGATTACAGTATACTGTTTGTATTGTGTGTTTTTACTTTTTTGAATTTGGCGCCGAACTCCGCCCCCGTGCGTCACAACGTTGCAGGGAACGGAGCTCGGCGGCACTCCTGCACTGTGCGAATTGAGCGAGGAGACAGATCGCTCACACAGCGGGGAGACATCGCATGATCCAGGGGACAAGGTAAGTAACTTTGCCTGGATCCTGCAATGCGATCCCGAGTCTGGCTCGGAGATACCGCTAATGGTACTGGAATTCCACCCCGAGACAGACTCGGGAATACCGCTAGGCAGGTTAAGGTCAGCCTGGTAAACATTGGAAAGAAAAAATTGGGGGGTCACAGCTTCATCTGCTGACTGGAAAAAAATAAATATAAAATGTATTACTTGAAGAGTTTTATTTATTTTTGGCCTGAATATAACAAGGAAAGAAATCATTTCACTATGGGGGAGATTTACTAAAACTGGAGCACTCCGAATCTGCTGAAGCTGTTTATGGTAGCCAATCAGCTTGTAACTTCAGCTTGTTAAATTAAAGCGGAGTTCCAACCACAATTAGCATTTTTTAAATGTATGTCCTTTCATCCTGCGTTTTTAAAATATAGATCTGGTCACTTACTATTTTACAATCCGCCGCCGATCCGCATAGATATTAAAAAAAGATAGTTTATAAAACTATATCTACACCGTTGTCATTTTGCTTGTGGGCATTGTGAAGCCTACAGGCACTTACTTCCTGGAAGTCTTGGATGGGGAGTGATAATTGGACAGCGCACTGCATCCTGGGAAATGATGACACACATTTCCCAGGAGCATTAGAGGGAGATGATGTCAGAATCCTAGGTGGTTTCAAAGGCAGATTTCGTGGGACCGCATAGCAACAGGCATTTCCAGATGAGTAAAAAAAAAAAAATGTTTTTTTTTCTTTATTAGTCGTAAGCTACAGTTTAAAGCAAAATAGTTTTTGTGATGGAACCTCCACTTTAAGCTTTTTTACAATAAAACCTGGAAGCTGATTGGTTTCTGCAGAGCTGCACCAGATTTTGCATGTTCCAATTTCAGTAAACCTCCCCCTATGGGATGGATTTACTAAAGGAAAATAGACTGTGCACTTTGGAAGCTTCAACATTTTCCCCAGAGCTTAATAACATTTTTGAAGCTTCACTTTGTAAAGAATACCAAATCAGGTGCAAAGAAAACATAAAAAATTGAATTTTTCTTGCACATGATTGGAAGATGGAAATCAGCAGAGCTTTAACACAATCACTAAGCTCTGGGGGGAAAAAGAATGAAACACGTTGCACTGTCTATTTACCTTTAGTAGATACACCCCTATATATGTCCCAATGCCCAAGCTCGGCTGACACTTGTTTGGCATTAAGGAAAGTATATTGGTGAGGATGGACTATTTTGACAGACTACGGGGTAGATTCACAAAGACTTACGACGGGCGTATCAGTAGATACGCTGTCGTAAGTCCGAATCCCCGCCGTCGCAACTTTAAGCGTATGCTCAAACTGAGATACGCTTAAATGTTGCTAAGATATGATCAGCGTAAGTCTCCTACGCCGTTGTATCTTAACTGCATATTTACGCTGGCCGCTAGGGGTGTGTACGCTGATTTACGCCTAGAATATGTAAATCAGCTAGATACGCCTATTCACGAACGTACGCCCGGCCGTCGCAGTAAAGATATGCTTACGTAAGGGGTTTTCAGGCGTAAAGATAAACCACCAAAAAGCAATGTTAAGTATAGACGTCGGAACCGCGTCAAATTTTTCAAATTTTACGTCGTTTGCGTAACTTGTCCGTGAATGGGGCTGGCCGTAATTTACGTTCACGTTGAAAGCATGACGATTTGCCGACGTCATTTGGAGCATGCGCACTGGGATACGTCCACGGACGGCGCATGCGCCGTTCGTTAAAAACGTCAAGTACGTGGGGTCATTAGTATTTTACATAGAACACGCCCCCCAACCAGCCTATTTTGAATTAGGCGGGCTTACGCCGGCCCAGTTACACTACGCCGCCGTAAGTTACAGTGCAAGTTCTTTGTGAATACAGGACCTGCGGCTCAAACTTACGGCGGCGTAGTGTATCTGAGATACGCTACGCCGGCCGAAATCTACGTGAATCTAGCCCTACATGTCCATATCAATCTTAGAATAAAAAAGATGGTATTAAACTTAATTTAATAGAAATTCAAAGACATCAGACGTATGTTTTTTTTAAATTGTCGTAGGGAAATAGAAGACTGTACATATCAGCCTAAATATAGCCCAATGCCCAATAGTAATAACATCATAAGAACGTTTTTTTCTGCAGGCTCCTGTGTAATTAGAGATGCATCTGGAAGTGTAAATGACTCATTTATAGGTGAAGCCACAAACTGCATTGGACTGGGTTGTAGCTATGGGGTGAACTTCACTGAATGTGCTTTAAATCAGAACTGCAAATATGGACTTGCAAATTACTACCAGGTAAGCACTAATTGTTACCCCCAAGGTTCTATACAGCGGGCTCGCATTTACACATCGTCAGGATACAGACTCCAAAAACAGAAAGTATTTGTTGTTAGATTGATGCCGCCTGTATTTTTGTTAAAGTAAATCCAATGGGAAAAACCTTTCCGTTTAAAATTAATAGCTTCTGGACCAGGCTTTCTCAACATTTTAACCCTAGAGCAGGGGTGCCCAACCAGTGGCCTGGGGGCCACATGTGGCCTGCGGAGCTCTCTGATGTGGCCCGTGACCTCCTGCTCTGGGATTGAATAGAATAGAATACTGTTATTAAAGGTACGTTTATTACTAAAAATAACAGTTAGGTAGATTCAGTAAGATTGACGCAAATTTGCGGCGGCATAGCTTAAGGAATTTAAGCTACGCCGCCGTAAGTTAGCGAGGCAAGTACATGAGTCACAATGTACTTGCCTGCTAAGTTACGGCGGCGTAGCCTAAAGCGGCGGGCGTAAGGGCGCCTAATTCAAATGTGTTTGGGGGGGGGGCGTGTTTTATGATAATAGTGCTTGACCTTACGTTTTTTAAGTTTTTTCAAACTGCGCATGCGCCGGGAGCCTACATTTCCCAGTGTGCATTGCGGCTAAGTACGCCACACGGGCCTATTGATTTCGACGTGGATGTAAACGACGTAAATCGCTATTCGTGGACGACTTACGCAAACGACATAAAAATTTTGAATCTCGAAGCGGCAATCGACGGCCATACTTTAACATTGCTATTCCATCTAATAGATGGAATAACTTTAGGCCTGATAATGGCTTACGGAAACGGCGTAAATGTACTGCGGCGGCCGGGCGTACGTTCGTGAATCGGCGTATCTACTCATTTACATATTCTACGCCGACCGCAATGGAAGCGCCATCTAGCGGCCAGCCGAAATATTGCAACTTAAGATAGGACGGCGCAAGCCGCCCTATCTTAGATATGTTTAAGCGTATCTCTGTTTGAGCATACACTTAAACATAAGTCGGCGTAGATTCTGAGTTAGGTCGGCTTATCTACTGATAAGCCGGCCTAACTCTTACTGAATCTACCTAAGTGTATATATGGGTATATCTGTTCTGCAGTGATTACTAGGCTGCTTTCAAACTGATCCACAGGTGCAGAGCCGTACACTATCCTCCTTGCCTTGCTTTGGCTTGTAGGAGTGACAGAGCTGTAAAAGAACCTAATGCCCCTAAAGAAGCCTCTTTTATGAATTTTTACATATATCAGTACTAGTATGTTGTAAATGATTGCATGGAGTTTATTGAAAGCAAGCCTTTCCTTTCCAGATTTCTGTACATACACTAAAATACTTATACACATATAGGGCTATACTATAGTTTAGTTCTGATATTAGATTTTGTGGTTTGGTTACAATTGCAATCTATAATTGTCTAATGTAATCTATAAATGTTTTTTTTTAGGCAATGAGCATGGTGTCAGGATTTTCCCCTCTTGTAACAGCGGGGATTTTTGGTGCCACGTTATCATCCGCTTTGGCTTGTCTGGTCTCTGCACCGAAGGTTTTCCAGGTATGGCTACAGATAGCAGAAAGATTATTCTGCGTATATTCCACATATTTTTGAATGACTAGGAATGTGTGCATTAAAACATAACAATTCTAAGGCTTTAGTCAGTAGTACTAACATAAAGTTTTATCACAGCAGCAATTAAAGGGGTTGTAAAGACAAAAATATTTTCCATTTGAATTAAAGTCTGACAGTAGCTGAGAAAGTAAAAAGTATTGATTAGCATTATAATTACTGTAATACCTCTTAAAATCGAGCAGGTTTATACACCTCCGTCACTCCTGAATCATTCTTCCCACTCACTTCCTGGTTTGCGGTGCGCGTGCATTGTTGCTACGTCACGGCCTAATGGGAACTACAGTTCCCATTAGGCTTAGCGTAGTCGCACATGCGCAGAGCCTTTTTTTTTAAACGGCGGACGAGAATGAGCGTAGTTCTCGTGAACAAAACAGCCACACTCCGCCCCTCATGCCCCTAGTATACACCCCTTCCCGCCCCCCTGCCTATACCCATTCATTCCTCCCCAGTCTACACACACATTCCCAATGGGGGTTGTAAAGACTTCAGCTAAAGAAAATGAATGCAAGGGAGGCGGAGCTACAGCGTCCTAGAGACGCCCACTTATGTCCTGCCTCCATGCCTGTGAATGATAGAGAACGTCTTCACGTAGGGCTGTAGTCATAAGGAGGGGGCGAGCACGCTCTGCACGTTCTGCTTTCCACCATGCAAAACGGCTGAGGCCCCGTACACACGTCCGAGGAACTCGACGTGCCAAACACATCGAGTTCCTCAGCGAGGTCAGTGTGGAAGCCGCCGAGGAGCTCGGCGGGCCGACTTTCCTCATTGAACAACGAGGAAAAAGAGAACATGTTCTCTTTTCGGCCCGACGAGTTCCTCGTCGGCTTCCTCGCTGAAAAGTGTACACACGACCGAGTTTCTCGGCAGAATCCAGCTCCGATCGAGTTTCTGCCTGAATTCTGCCGAGAAACTCGGTCGTGTGTACGGGGCCTCAGATGCTGGTGGAAAGCATGAAGAGGAGAGACAGGAAATGGCATTTTTAAACCGGGATTACTGTATTTTGGAGGGCAAAAGGGAAAACGAGGCAAGTAAGATTTAAATGCCCTAGCTTACAGCAATCAATTTATTGAATAAAAAACAAACCTTTATTGTTCCTTTAAGTCTAAATTTTTATTTGACTAATGAAAGACAGAAAGTGAAGACAAGTGCCAGTCTGATATTGTCACACCATGCAAACATAAAAAAAAAACTCATATTATGCAGCATGACCGGTATACTGAGAAGCAGGGATGAGGTTTAGATTTTCCACCACCGTGTATTTGCGACAAACCCCAGGAATTCGCGAATTGCAAACTTTTGGCCAAAAATTTACAGGATCACAACCAGAAATAAAGGACAACCTATAATGAAGTCCATATCATTTGCCCGTAGTTAGCTGAGACACTCAAGAGCTAATCATTTGAAGGAAAGGATAACCCTTTATATAAGGCACCTATATTGTCAGGCCTCGTACACACGACCAAGGAACTCGTCGTAAATGAAACATCGTTTTCCTCGACAAGTTCCTTGTTAGGCTTGTCGAGAATCTTGACAAGCTTTCTTTGCGTACACACTGTCAAGACCAAATCTCGTCGTTCTCAAACGCGGTGACGTACAATACGTACGACGGCACTATAAAGTTTGATTCCACTGGCGCCACCCTTGGGGCTGCTTTTGCTAATCTCATGTCAGGCCCCGTACACACGACCGAGAAACTCGACGGGCAAAACACATAGTTTTGCTCGTCGAGTTCCTTGTGAAGCCGCCGAGGATCTCGGCGAGCCAAGTTTCCTCATTGACTAACGAGGAAATAGAGAACATGTTCTCTATTTGGCCCGACGAGATCCTCGTCGGTTTCCTTGGCCGAAAGTGTACAGACGACAGACGACCGGGTTTCTCTGCAGAATACGGCTCCGATCGAGTTTCTGGCTGAATTCTGCCGAGAAAATCGGTCGTGTGTACGGGGCCTTACTGATGGTCAGTCGTGCCTACACACCAAAAAAACGATCGTGTCAGAACGCGGACACGTAAACCACGTACGACGGCACTATAAAGGGGAAGGTCAAATCCAATGGCGCCACCCTTGGGGCTGCTTTAGCTGATTTTGTGTTAGTAAAAGACGATTTGCGCTTTTCTGTCTGTTACAGCGTGATGAATGTGCTAGTTTTACCAGAACGAGCGTTCCCGTCCCGTAATTTAGTCTGAGCATGCGTGGATTTTTTAACCGATGGACGTGCCTACAAACAATCGTTTTTTTTCTATCGGTTAGGTATCCATCGGTTAATTTTAAAACAAGTTTCAAATTTTTGAACCGATGGATAAATAACTGATGGGGTCTACACACGATCGGTTTGGTCTGATGAAATTGGTCCATCAGACCGTTTTGATCGGATTGACCGATCGTGTGTACGCAGCATTGTACATACTTTTGGTAAAAAAAAAATGCAATATAGGCGTATATTGAGTGGTTTGCGCAAAAGTTATAGCGTCTACAAAATAGGGGATAGTTTTATGGCATTTTTATTATGATTTTTTTTTTACTACCGGTAGTAATGGCAGCAATCTGCGATTTTTATTATGGCGGACACATCGGACACTTTTGACGCTATTCTGCGACCATTGTCATTTATACTATACCCCCTGTTTCTCTCCTCCCCTCCGCATCACCTCCTCTTTTCAAGAAGGCTCCAGGCCTTCAGTTTACTAATATAAGGCAGACTGACTTATTCCCCATTTGAATTCCCCAATAATCTCTTCTCTTCTTCTGAGTATACAAATACATTCCATGTTCCCCAAGTTTCATTATATTGTTCTTTTCTATCTTGGGCCGTGAGCACCAGGTCTTCTATGGCCCCCACGTTTCTAACCCTATGAAACCAATCAGCAATCGTGGGTGGCCTAGGATTTTTCCAATTCCGGGCAATGCCTGTCTTGGCTTCATTAGTCAGATGACAAATGATCGAATTTTTATATGTCTTTGTTGGAATCTGTGAAAGATGTAACAAGAAAAAAGCAGGGTCATCCAATATTTGATAAGATGTACATTTTTGGGAGATCCTTTGTACTTCTGACCAATACTTCCTAATCTTAGGGCATGTCCAGAATATATGGAACAATGGGCCAGATTCACGTAGCCCGGGCGCAACTTAACTTTTCCGATTTAAGTTACACTGCCGCAAATTTTCTGCCTAAGTGCCCGATCCACAAAGCACTTACCTAGAAATTTGCAGCGGTGTAACTTAAATCCGTCCGGCGCAAGGCGGGCCCAATCGAATGGGGCGAGTCCCATTTAAATTAGGCGCGCTCCCGCGCCGGACGTACTGCGCATGCTCCGTCGGGTAAATTACCAGACGTGCATTGCGCTAACTGACGTCATTTGCTTAGACGTTAACGTAAATGGCGTCCAGCGCCATTCACGGACGTCTTACGCAAACGATGTTGATGTTTAAATTTCGACGCGGGAACGACGGCCATACTTACCATGGCTTAAGACAACTAGGGCTCAGCCCTAGTTTTACGCAGCGTAACTCGACGGAAACAACGTAGATTTAGATCGATGGGCCGTTCGGGACGTTCGGGGATCGCCGTAAGTCTTCATTTGCATATTCTACGCCGGCCGCAATGGAATCGCCACCTAGCGGCCGGCCTAGAATTGCATCCTTAAGATCCGACAGTGTAATTCAATTACACCTGTCGGATTTTAGGTCTAGCTATGCGTAACTGATTCTATGAATCAGTCGCATAGTTAGAAACAGAGATACGACGGCGTATCAGTAGATACGCCGTCGTATCTCGTTTGTGAATCTGGCCCAATGTTCCCTTATCCTTGTTACATCGCCAACACTTGTCTCAGATTTCAGGGAAAAACCTGCTTAATTTCGCCGGTGTATAATACCACCCAGGATTATTTTCTAACACACTGCCATGCAACCCACTAGTGGAAAAAGACTCTCTGCAATCAATTGATTTTCTGATGTCTGTGTATTTTACCTGGGAAATGCAGAAAACCTATTAACGCCCCTGGTAGAAATGAGCCCTTACAGTTCATACTCTGTTACCAACATCTTCTACTCTGAAGGTCTCGGCATAATCAATACCAACACCTGCCTTTTGCACTGGCAGAGTAAGCTGGTGGCTGTTATCTATATATGATGCCATCAGGGCTTTTTTTCAGGGGGAACGTGGTGGAACTCAGTGGGGGGTTGGCTGCTCACCACAATCTCTTGTAAACACAGAAGTTCGGTTTCTGTGTTTACAAATAACAGCTCTGCACTCTGTGTGTAATGCAGTCCTGGTATTTAATGCCCCTTTAAGACCCTCCTACTGTTCGTGAAATTTGACTGACCACACCCACTGTTTGATGTGATTTGGAGGGTGTGTGTGGTGGAGGGGATTTGGGGGGGGGCCGTGGTTGAGTTCCGGCACCTATTGTTTGAGAAAAAAGCCCTGGATACCATAAAGTTACCAAGAGAACTGAAAAAATTGTTTCTAAATGTCATATCCTCTACTTATGTTTTTGTTAACATTGGTTTTTTCAGAACAATCATCTGTGTTTCTCTCTGTTTCTGTACAGTGCCTCTGTAAGGACAACCTCTACCCACTGATTGGCTTTTTTGGGAAAGGATATGGAAAGAACAATGAGCCTATCCGTGGATATCTGCTCACATTCCTCATTGCGTCTGCATTTATCCTCATTGGTGCGTCACATTCCTCATCAGAGTACACTTAGTTCTAAAAATGCATGGATACCGTTTTTTTAAGACCGAGTATGAGCACCAATAATTTTCTTAAGTACACGCCGATACCTATTTTTAGTGTCATGTGACAGCTTTTTTAGACTAATGAAAAATTACCGGTTCAAATAAACCTGACAGGTGTTCTAAATCCATCTCCACCTCATCCAAAACAAATTCCATGTGAGAATTCTAGTACCTATTTATCTATCTTGTAAGTTTTCTGATCACTACGGACATTTTGTTTTAATGTGTTCTTACTAAGAACTGGAGTTATTTCTCTTCTGTTCATGGACGGACACAGCAGCAATTGACCTTAGGGTTTATCATCCTTCTCCTGGAAGGAAGGATATAATACCCTAAGGTCAAAGGCTGCTGTGTCCGTCCATGAACTCAGAGAAATGGATTTTACGGTGAGTACAAAGGGCCAGATCCACAAAAGGGATACGATGGCGTATCTACTGATACGCCGTCGTATCCCTGTTTCTATCTTTGGAACTGATCCACAGAATCAGTTTCTCATACATAGGCAGAAGATCCGACATGTGTAAGGGACTTACACTGTCGGATCTTAGGATGCAGTACCGCATCCGCCGCTGGGGGCATTTCGAGTCGAAATGCCGCTTCGGGTATGCAAATTAGCACTTACGGAGATCCACGAAGCTTTTCAGCTTTGTTTTTTCTCCGTAAGTATTAGTTTGCAATCGTAAAATTAGGGCTGCTTTTACAAGGTGTAAATTGTTTAGGCCTTGTAAAAGTAGACCCTTATATCCCGCGTCGCCGTCTTTTTTTTTCAAATTTTTTTTTTTTACGCCCGTCGCGATTCTCAAAACCCGGCGCAACGTAAAACCGTGCAAAGCACGTCGGGAAAATGACGTCGTGAGCATGCGCAGTACGGCCGGCGCGGGAGCGCGCCTAATTTAAATGGGACTCGCCCCATTTGAATAGGAACGCCTTGCGCTGGCCGGATTTAAGTTACACAGCCAAAAATTTCTAGGTAAGTGCTTTGTGGATCGAGCACTTAGGTAGAAATTTTCCGGCAGTGTAACTTAAATGGGAACATTTAAGTTACGGCGGCTGGCTGTGGATCTGGCCCAAAAATCCTATTTTCTCTTCCGTTCATGGACAGACACAGCAGCCTTTGACCTTAGGGTATTATATCCTTCCTTCCAGGAGAAGGATGATAAACCCTAAGGTCAATTGCTGCTGTGTCCGTCCATGAACGGAAGAGAAATGGATTTAGATCTACCATCAACTATGTACAGGCATACCCCACTTTTGAGTACACAATGGGGTTTATTTACTATTGCTGGAAAGTGCAAAATCAGGCTCACATCTGCATAGAATCCAATGAGCTTCGAACCCCAGCTTGTTCAATTAAGCCTGGTAATAAAACCTGGAAGCTCTTTGGTTTCTATGCAGAAGTGAGCCTGATTTTGCACTTTCCAACAATAGTAAATAAACCCCATTGCGTACTTAAAAGCAGGGTATGCCTGTAGTTGCATCTGCCTTAGTTGATCCTAATTGGATGGATTATTTGAATTTGTCCTCATATTATACTTTATTCTTTATCTAATATTAGTGCATCGCTTTGAGAAAGGGATTCCGCAAGACATCAGCTTGTGATCATTTTTTGCTGTATGTGAAATAAAACTATATGAAAATTTCAGAGAACTTTTGAGTGACTGTGTGTATGCAAGCCAAGCTTGAGCGGAATTCTGTCTGAAAAACCATCCGACTTTTTTCCAACAGAAATTCAGCTTGTGTGTACAGGGCATAATGCCCCGTACACACCATCACTTTATGTGATGAAAGAAAACAACGTTTTTAAAAACGTCACTTTAATTGACCGTGTGTGGGGGAAAACGTCATTTTATGTCTTGTAAAAAACGACCAAAAAAAATTGAAGCATGCTTCAATTTTATGTGTCGTTTTTCAAAACGTCGTTTTTTACTTCACAGAAATTGACCGTGTGTAGCAAAAAACGTTGTTTAAAAAGACGTTTTTTCACCCGCGCATGCCCAGAAGCTAGTTATGAAGTGAGCTTCAATGGAAAAACGTGGTGAACGTAACCTCGCTTTGCTAGAACATTGTGAGAAAAACAATGGTGTGTAGGCAACTTCGTCTTTGAAAATTGAAGTTTCAAAAAGGTCATTTTTTACTTGACAGAAAATGTCGTTTTTTTTCATCACATAAAGTGATGGTGTGTGTGCGGCATAAGAACTGAACTATCAGAGACTGCTGATTGCTCGGTTCTCAGTGCTCCATGAGCAAACAGCTGGTGACTGTCAGAACGAACTGCTCTCCTGTGATCCACAAGAGAAGTACAGCCAAATAAGCTTTGGGTGTACTTCTCCCTTAGGCCAGTTACACACAACATCTCGTGTGTAACTGTCGGGTGTAAACTGTCAGTTAAAAGGCATCATTTTAACTATATATATATATATATATATATATATATATCATTTTTTTTTTTTTTTTTTTTTTACATACCTACAAACTATTCTAGGTTGGCTTCCTACAATGTTTTGTTTATGATTTTTTTTTTATATAAAACTCACATTGTAAGGCCATATAAATACTCATGTGTGGTTATAATTTTGTCTTCTGCAGGTGAACTAAACACCATAGCACCAATCATCTCAAATTTCTTCCTGTGTTCATATGCGTTGATTAATTTTAGCTGTTTTCATGCTTCTATAACTAACTCACCAGGTAAGTATGCCAGTTTTTATCTAAATTTTATCTAAATTGTATCTAAATTTTATCTAAATTTTAGCTTTGCCTAAACAGAAAATGTACCTCTTGTCTTCAGTTCCTTCTGAAAACACGCAGTGCACTTCCTGGTATATGAGGGTGGCTATGATTGTCTGTCTCTACAGCCCTATAGCTGTATATCTGCAGTGGGAGATCATCTAAGGTGTTTCTGTCTCTGACTGCTAGTCTCAAGAGATTTAAGCCTCGTACACACGACCGGTTTTCCAGGAGCGCTTTTGCCTGGGAAAACCGGACGTGTGTATGCTTCCTCGCAGTTTTCCTGTCAGGAAAACAGCCGGAAATCCCGACAGGAAAATAGAGAATCTGCTCTCTATTTTCCCGTCGGGATTCCCGGCATTTTTTTTCTGCCAGATCTACTACTTACCTATGGGAAACACTGCAAGGCAGTGCCGATGGGGCATACACACGGCTGGGATTCCTGGGCCAAAGCTCCATGGCAGTTTTCCTGCCGGGGTTCTCCGCTTTCCCCTCGGTTTTCTCTGCAGACTTTTTACCGCCGAGAAAACTGAGTGTGTGTACAGGGCTTTAGAGTAATATTTGGTAATGTCACTCCTGTGCTGCTCACTGTTCTCCTTGCTGGAGGCTTTGATGTGAGGAAGCAAAACCCTGCCTCTACCAAGATGGCTGCCTTCACATAGAAAGATAGTGCAGAATAAGCCATTGTAAGTCAATAATGGGGGAAAGATCAGCTGCAGGGAGACCACCGATAATTATAAAAATTCATTTATTTTCTCTAGTGCTCTTTTATTTTTTAGTGCCCTTTTTTTGGGAACATATCTTCCAGAGTTCAGTTCCTCTTGAACCATACAGCACCAATCAGAGTTTAATTATCATTTCTTACAAGTTATATCTGTTTCATATGTACAATGTATCTTTCAGTGAAGTATAAAAAATGTATTTGATCTTTTATACATAATGTTTTTTTTCCTGTCAGGCTGGAGACCGTCATTTAAATACTACAGTAAATGGGCATCACTGTTTGGAGCAGTAGTGTCTATAGTTATCATGTTCCTGTTGGCTTGGGAGTCCGCTCTGATCGCTATTGGTATAGTCATATTTCTACTGGCCTACGTCTTATACAAGAAGCCTGGTATGTACACAGTGAGTTGTCTGCCCCTCAGCCATTCATAGTCCCTTGGGAGAGGAATTCAAATGTGGCACAGTTTAAATTGTGATAGTTTATTATTTAAAGTGTATGTACTTCTAAGAAACGTATAAATGTTGCTTGCTGACTCTTTTATGAAGAGATTTGTAAACACTGTTTCAATTGATGGCCGCGTGGTGGCGTCATATGATGTCCTGTCAGGAAGCGTCCCGATCGTGTGGCCACGCGATCTGTCACCGGCTGTGTCCACGGGATATCACAGAGTGGCCAAAATGTGCCAATCAATGCCCACAAATGGTGCCAGTCAGTGCCCACTACTAATTAGCTCATTCCTCTTCTTCCCTATCTTTTTTTCTGCTGTCTTTCTTTACGAAGTGTTTGGTGAAATTGTTATCACTGTGACAGTGAGTGATAAGCTCTATCAGAGCCCCAAAGAGCAGTAAAACCCTAACAGGGGTTATCATCCTTCCCAATCATTTCCAAAACAGAAACATTTTGTCTTTGTATTTTGCTGCAGGTGACCTAAGACAATTGCCCTATTGACTTAACTATCTATAGTTTATCAATGACAACCTTAATCATCCTCAGGACACCGCTGTCAGGTGAAAAAGTCAGAGGATATGACAAGTCACTATCATAGGATTCCCATCTGCAAGACTATGCAAGTGTCCCTATTACAGTATGAACGCAGTATGTTTCTTTAAAAAAAATGAAAAGACACATACCGTATTTATCTTCCTATAGCGCGCACCGGCATATAGCGCGCACCAATACTCTAGAAGGGAAATTCCTGAAAAAAAATGAATTGGCTCCTCTCGCATAAAGGCTAGAAGGCGGCACAGGGCGTGACCGCGAGCGGAGCCGAGTGCGGCCGAGCATAGCCGAGTGTACTGCGCTCGGTATATGTCGGCGGCGGCGCTCAGAGACAGCGAATCGGCGTATAACGCGCACCCACGATTTTCCCCTGATTTTAAGGGGGAAAAAGTGCGCGTTATACGCCGATAAATACTGTACTTTAAATATTTAAGTCTTTTAAAAAGTTTTAAAAATGTTAAAAGTTAAAATGTTTCAAAATTTTAGCAAAAATTTGGAAATGTGTGGGAAAATTAGAGTAGTTTTGAAGATTATAAGACCCCTTTCACACTAAAAATAGCACCTAAATAGTGCCTGAAAAACTCCTGCCCTGCAGTCTCAGTGTGAAAGTCTGAGTTCTTTCACACTGAGGCGATGCGCTGGCGGGACCGCTCCAAAAGTCCTGCCAGCAGCATCTTTGGAGCAGTGAGAGGAGCGGTGTGGTTTCCGCTCCTCCACCACTCCTTCCCATTGAAAACAATGGGACACCGCGGTAATACCGCCGGCAATGCGGGGGTTAAAACCGCACCACTAGCAGCCGAATACCGCCGCAATTCCGACTGTATAGCGCCGCTAAAAATAGCAGCACTATACCCGCCACCGCACCTCCCGCCCTGGTGTGAAAGGGGCCTTAAAGTTCACATTTGATATAAAAGAACCAGCTCTATGCTCATCAATATATCCTTAGATGTATTTTTAAATGCAAGCAGTGCCAGTATCCAGCCCCTTGCAGTCCCTGTGCAGTGGAGCTCAGTGAGGCAGCACAAGGAGCCAATCAGTTGGGCTGCTGTGCAAAGAGGATGCTGATAGGAGGAGTAAGCAAAGTTGTCCAGAGATAAGCTCATCAATCTGCTTTATATTGTGCAGTATAATGGTGGAGTGGGAAGGAGATCAGTTAAAGCCCCCTTACACACGATCGGAATTTCCGATGTAAAAATCAGACGGACTTTTTCCAACGGAATTTCCGACCGTGTGTATGCCCCATTGGACTTTTTTCCGAGGAATTCCATCGGAGTTTAGATAGAGAACATGTTCTCTTTTACTCCGATGGAATTCCGTCGGAATTCCGATGTTAGATTGGCCGGGTAAAAGCCTGATCGTGTGTACGGGGCATTAGTGTTATTGAACTGCAACACACGGAAATATCAGGTCTTTTGCCTTGCCAGGTAGGGCTGTGTTATATTGCAGAGCTGTATGTAAATCCCGGAACTGGATGGAGAAAACTACAAATCATTGGCAGGTAAACGTTATACAATGTATGTATTTCATCTGTGTATTTAGATGTTTGGCTTAAAATGCTGGAAGGCGTACTTGAGATGTAAGAAAAAAAAAAAAAACAGGATCTAGTGCTTCAATATTACATTTTTAATTTCACACTTTAATAGCTGAAGATATGAAAATGACTGTACATATTCTCATTTAGAGGCAAATTGGGGTTCCTCTGTGCAAGCTGGATCCTACAACATGGCTCTTTCCTACTGTGTGGGGCTCAATCAAGTAGAGGACCATATTAAAAACTTCAGGTAACATAAAATCTTGGCTTCTCTTTGTACATGCCGCCCTCCATGAGGAAAAGCGCAGACATTTCTATCTTTCTTCTGTTGTGTAAAAGCGTGTCAAAGCTTAAAAATAAAAATGTAATGCTTTAAAACGTACCAGTCCTTAGATGTGGTGGCTGTATTAGTTTCCTTTTTTCAGGCAGTTTATCTCATTATTTTCACTGTGTGTTTCTGCCAGTAACACACCTCCTAATCTAAGGCCCATACACACGGTCAGATTTTTCCTGCGCGCGTGTGTCAGTACACACACTGACGTGTGTATGTGTGTGTGTGTCAGTACACACAGACACACACAGACATGTAAGTCAGTGTGTGTATGTATGTCAGTTACACACTAAATTAGATCAGCATGTCTTTCAGGGTTGTTTCTGACACATGACCTACATACACCACTGACCTGACCTACATACACTGACCTGACCTGACCTGTCCTACACTGGCCTGACCTACATACAATGACCTGTCCTGTCCTACATACACTGACCTGACCTGGCCTGTCCTACATACACTGACCTGTCCTACATACACTGACCTGTCCTACATACACTGACCTGTCCTGTCCTACATACACTGACCTGTCCTGTCCTACATACACTGACCTGTCCTACATACACTGACCTGTCCTGTCCTACATACACTGACCTGTCCTGTCCTACATACACTGACCTGTCCTACATACACTGTCCTGTCCTACATACACTGACCTGTCCTGTCCTACATACACTGACCTGTCCTACATACACTGTCCTGTCCTACATACACTGACCTGTCCTGTCCTACATACACTGACCTGTCCTGTCCCACATACACTGACCTGTCCTGTCCTACATACACTGACCTGTCCTGTCCTACATACACTGACCTGTCCTGTCCTGTCCTACATACACTGACCTGTCCTGTCCTACACTGACCTGTCCTGTCCTACATACACTGACCTGTCCTGTCCTACATACACTGACCTGTCCTACATACACTGACCTGACCTGTCCTACATACACTGACCTGTCCTACATACACTGACCTGTCCTACATACACTGACCTGTCCTGTCCTACATACACTGACCTGTCCTACATACACTGACCTGTCCTACATACACTGACCTGTCCTGTCCTACATACACTGACCTGTCCTACATACACTGACCTGTCCTACATACACTGACCTGTCCTACATACACTGACCTGTCCTACATACACTGACCTGTCCTGTCCTACATACACTGACCTGTCCTACATACACTGACCTGTCCTACATACACTGTCCTGTCCTACATACACTGTCCTGTCCTACATACACTGACCTGTCCTACATACACTGACCTGTCCTGTCCTACATACACTGACCTGTCCTACATACACTGACCTGTCCTACATACACTGTCCTGTCCTACATACACTGACCTGTCCTACATACACTGACCTGTCCTGTCCTACATACACTGACCTGTCCTGTCCTACATACACTGACCTGTCCTACATACACTGACCTGTCCTACATACACTGACCTGTCCTACATACACTGACCTGTCCTACATACACTGACCTGTCCTGTCCTACATACACTGACCTGTCCTACATACACTGACCTGTCCTGTCCTACATACACTGACCTGTCCTACATACACTGTCCTGTCCTACATACACTGACCTGTCCTACATACACTGACCTGTCCTACATACACTGACCTGTCCTGTCCTACATACACTGACCTGTCCTACATACACTGACCTGTCCTACATACACTGTCCTGTCCTACATACACTGACCTGTCCTACATACACTGACCTGTCCTGTCCTACATACACTGACCTGTCCTGTCCTACATACACTGACCTGTCCTACATACACTGACCTGTCCTACATACACTGACCTGTCCTACATACACTGACCTGTCCTACATACACTGACCTGTCCTGTCCTACATACACTGACCTGTCCTACATACACTGACCTGTCCTGTCCTACATACACTGACCTGTCCTACATACACTGTCCTGTCCTACATACACTGACCTGTCCTACATACACTGACCTGTCCTACATACACTGTCCTGTCCTACATACACTGACCTGTCCTACATACACCGACCTGTCTACATACACTGACCTGTCCTACATACACTGACCTGTCCTGTCCTACATACACTGTCCTGTCCTACATACACTGACCTGTCCTACATACACTGACCTGTCCTACATACACTGACCTGTCCTGTCCTACATACACTGACCTGTCCTGTCCTACATACCCTGACCTGTCCTACATATACTGACCTGTCCTGTCCTACATACACTGACCTGTCCTACCAACATACACTGACCTGTCCTGTCCTACATACACTGACCTGTCCTGACCAACATACACTGACCTGTCCTGTCCTACATACACTGACCTGTCCTGTCCTACATACCCTGACCTGTCCTACATATACTGACCTGTCCTGTCCTACATACACTGACCTGTCCTACATACACTGACCTGTCCTGTCCTACATACACTGACCTGTCCTGTCCTACATACCCTGACCTGTCCTACATATACTGACCTGTCCTGTCCTACATACACTAACCTGTCCTACATATACTGACCTGTCCTGTCCTACATACACTAACCTGTCCTACATACACTGACCTGTCCTGTCCTACATACACTGACCTGTCCTACATACACTGACCTGTCCTACATACACTGACCTGTCCTACATACACTGACCTGTCCTACATACACTGACCTGTCCTGTCCTACATACACTGACCTGTCCTACATACACTGACCTGTCCTGTCCTACATACACTGACCTGTCCTACATACACTGTCCTGTCCTACATACACTGACCTGTCCTACATACACTGACCTGTCCTACATACACTGTCCTGTCCTACATACACTGACCTGTCCTACATACACTGACCTGTCCTACATACACCGACCTGTCCTGTCCTACATACACTGACCTGTCTACATACACTGACCTGTCCTACATACACTGACCTGTCCTGTCCTACATACACTGTCCTGTCCTACATACACTGACCTGTCCTGTCCTACATACACTGTCCTGTCCTACATACACTGACCTGTCCTACATACACTGACCTGCCTTGTCCTACATACACTGACCTGTCCTGTCCAACATACACTGACCTGTCCTGTCCTACATACCCTGACCTGTCCTACATATACTGACCTGTCCTGTCCTACATACACTGACCTGTCCTACCAACATACACTGACCTGTCCTGTCCTACATACACTGACCTGTCCTGACCAACATACACTGACCTGTCCTGTCCTACATACACTGACCTGTCCTGTCCTACATACCCTGACCTGTCCTACATATACTGACCTGTCCTGTCCTACATACACTGACCTGTCCTACATACACTGACCTGTCCTGTCCTACATACACTGACCTGTCCTGTCCTACATACCCTGACCTGTCCTACATATACTGACCTGTCCTGTCCTACATACACTAACCTGTCCTACATATACTGACCTGTCCTGTCCTACATACACTAACCTGTCCTACATACACTGACCTGTCCTGTCCTACATACACTGACCTGTCCTGAACAACATACACTGTCCTGCCCTGACCAAGATACACTGACCTGTCCTGACCAACATACACTGACCTGTCCTGACCAACATACACTAACCTTTCCTCCAACAGCCTAACTAACAGCCCAGCTCTAATACAACTGACATTTCAGCAGTGGTCACACGCGAGGAGAAGGCAGGCACTGCTCTGGAATGTGATGAGGGCAATTCTTATTATACATTGGATGGGTGTGTGCTGCTCCTCTGATCACTAAGCTCCCCAATCATAGGGGCATGCTGGCCCTTTAAGAAAGATTAATGGTAGAGGGGGCTCAGGGGGGTGAAGACAGACAGGGTCAGGGGATGGAAGGTTGAGGGAGAATAGAGGGTGAGAGGCAGAGAAGAGGCTGAGATTGGAGGAACTGTATGCAGGATGAACACAGAAGATTGTCTGCGCATCAGAAGAGGCAATGACAGAGAACTAGAGGCTGGGTAGGAGCGTGAGGCATACACAATCACTGACCTACCTCAGCCGTGGTGTGCCCGTCATAGTGCAGCCATGGAGGCTTAGGAGCCAAGGAGGAGAGGAGAGCCGCCGAGCGGGGATGCAGGAGCCGTACCGTGGAGAGCAAGCAGGGAGCGGGCATGGCGCGCCGGGCGGCATTGTAATTCCCGCCCTCTAAGCTTGTGGCGCCTATGATGGATGTCACAGGTCCTGCGGGATCAGTGGGACGTCCATCATAGGTGTTGGGCTCCAGAAGGCGGGACCAGCCTGCTATCGGAGTCGGCGGCATTTGGCAGGACTCGGGGCTAACAACGGCTACCTTAATGGCGGGACTCGGGGGTTTACGGGGACTCATTCGGGGCTCCAGCCCCCTTGCCCAGGCCTAACGACGCCCCTGCTCACATGATTTCATTCCCGCATGTCCGTACTGACTTCAGGGGCGATTTCAGAGACATCTGTGTGAGTTGCAGCACAGATGTATATACAAATCACACCCCGAAGTCGCCAAAAGTAGTACAGAAACGACTTTTGGGAATCGGCACGGCGCCGCAAAGTCCACGTTGCACCGATTCGAACGGTAGCCGCCGATTTGGCATGTGATTTGACATGTCAGATCGCATGCCAAATCGTTCCAATGTGAACCTGGGCTTTAGGACAGAATGTGGCTGCCACTAAAAGTCATTGTATGAGATTTCTATTTGCTAATTGTTTTTATCTGTTTTCCTAGGCCTCAGTGTTTAGTCCTGACTGGACCTCCCAATTTTCGGCCTGCTCTTGTGGATTTTGTGGGGACATTTACAAAAAAACAAAGCCTAATGATGTGTGGAAATATAATTATTGTAAGTGTCACTAAGTCTTATTTTGTTTAAAGAACTCATTCTGGCCTATATTGAAGTGTTAAAATAATTGCTACAAGAGAATTCAATACACTGTGTGGCTCCAAACTCAAAGCCAGCTTCTGAGTTCACCGTGCTTCACTCTACATAAAAGAGAATATTATTAAGCCACCTAAATATCCACACATTTCTTTATTTTATATATTTTACATTTACCAATAGGTACAGTAGTCTTGTGCCTATAGGTAGCAGAGGGAAAGAGGTAGCTTGTCCCTGTATACTAGGGTGACCAGACATCCCTGGTTTTCGGGGACAGTCCCCAGATTGAGGACACTGTCCCTGGACCAAGTCTG
The DNA here is from genome assembly GCF_905171775.1 of Rana temporaria. NCBI lineage: Eukaryota > Metazoa > Chordata > Amphibia > Anura > Ranidae > Rana > Rana temporaria. The sequence continues at coordinate 131,810,596 of NC_053499.1, read as the reverse complement.
TCCCCGGTTTTGTCCCTAGATTGGATTTAAACAGGCTGAGGCAATTTCAAAGACAGTCAATGCAGAGCAGTGCCTCCTGCCTGCTCATCTCCTTGTCTTCCTCCACTCCACACCCAGTAGACAGTCCCAGTTGACAGTCCACACTGTTGGGCAGACTCGCCCACTAAAAAACAATGGGATTCTGCGGACATGGTATTTCAACACATAATCCCGAAGGCGGCTAAGAGGGGGAAAAAAAGGAATTCAGGAGGCGGCAGTATCAACTCCTGAATGCCTGCAAACTGCCTCTGGAAAGCAATTCACCACAGATCACTTTTCAGAGGGGTGGCAGAGGCCGCGAACCATGCAAAAGAGGCTTAAAGATTGTAAAGGCTCGGTTTAAAAGAAAAAAAACATGTTATAGTTGTCTCCTCTGTGCAGTTGGTTTTGCACAGAGCAGGAAAGATCCTCCTCTTCTTGGGTCCCTCTTTGCTGCTCCTGGCCCCTCCCTCTTTTGAGCACCCCCTCAGCCTGCAGCTTGCTACAGGGGACACCCAAGCCGAGTCAGAACTCCGTCTATCCATTCAGACACGGAGCTCCGACCGGGCCCCGCCCCTCTCTTTTCTGATTGGCCAATGGCACCGCTTCTCTGTTTGGCTAATCAGGAGGAGTGTACTGAATGGCTGAGGGGATCGTGGACATCGCTGGAGAGTGAACCCCCCCCCCTTGTTTTACCTGGAATTTCCCACGGCAGAAATGCGCTTTTCCTCTGCCCGGGGTTCTCGGCTGTTGATTGGATAGATTGATAGCAGTACAGCCATTGACTCCCATTGCTGTCAATCAAATCCAATTATGCGAGCACCGGGGGCGTGGCCGAGTCTTACATTCGGCATCTATGGACGCTGAATGATGGACTCGGGAGCGTGCCTGCAAAGCGCTTCTCCAAGGTGGTTATCTGATAAAAGGAGGAGCCGCGAGAGCCGGCGAGGGACCCCAGAAGATGGTGTTCGGGGCCACTCTGTGCAAAATGAACTGCATGGTGGAGGTAAGTATAACATGTTTGTTATTTTAAAAAAAAACCTCAAAGCTTTACAATCACTTTAAGGGTATTTGCCCAATCCTCTAGTTTTGTAAATATGTCTGTAAAGCTGGCCATAAACTGATCGAAATTTGGCCGGCTCAGCAGGAACTGGCTGAATTTCGATCCATCTATGGCAGGGGTCTCAAACTTGTGGTCCTCCAGCTGTTGCGGAACTACAAGTCCCATCATGCCTCTTCCTGAATGAGTAATACGTGTAACTGTCAGCCTTGCAATGGCTCATGGGACTTGTAGTTCTGCAACAGCTGGAGGGCCGCCAGTTTGAGACCCCTGATCTATGGGCATCCTGATTGTACTGAAGTTGACTTATCGATCGACTTCAGTACAACCAGCCATTTTCTTTCCTTCCTGTGGTTGAAGAAAAGAAAAATGCATAATGTATAGTCTGCCTAAGTTTTACAATTGAATTGTTGCTGTAATAGTAAATAGATAGTGTTCCAAATATAATATTATCACCTATATGCTCTCAGGGAATGTGAATAAATAGCAAATACAAAACTCTGCCTAAGTAAGCTCAACAAACACGTTGCAATTGTATTGTATAATGTACTTTTAGATCTACCAAAAGGGCTTGTCTGATTGGATACACATTGATCATATAGATTAGGTAGGTCCTTATATTCCATAGTTTTGGAAAATTAAAAGTTAATCGTACAAAGATTGTATCGTCAGATTGTAACATGTATGGTGACCCTTAGGTATTTACTTTTTTGGATTCTTCACCCTTCAGGTTTTTTTTGCTACTGTTACTGTTGCTGCAAAAAAAAAAAAATATGATATAAAATGTACATAAAATGTAAAACATACAAAATATATTAACAATGAAAAAAATAATTATGTTAGTTCTGGGAACACCTCACTGTTAACCTAAAATAAAATACAATGAAAAATATCTTCTGTGTTCTTTGCAAAGGGTCCACGAAAACAGAAACTCCAAGAGCTGAACCCAGAAGGTCACATCAAGTGGTTGAACAAGAGAAAAATCCGAGCTTTCTATACAGGTCTGATTGCAGATGATCTGCGAAGTGGAGCTCAAATGCTGATGCAGGTATGTACAGCCTTTTTATGTCTTATCATGTAGAGTTTAAGGCCGGATTCACACTAGTGCGGTGCGAATTTCAGCTCTCTTATATCTGCAGAGAGATAAGAAAACTATTCAGCAGATCATCTCCATTTTAGATGCAAATTTGGAGACCTGGGAGAGGGGAGGGGGGAAGTGTATTGAGGTGAATGAGACAAATCCTGAAGAGAAATGAACACATCTGCGAAACAGATGCGTGCCCATAGAAGATAATGGGCCTGAATTCGCACCTGAGCCGCAACGCAATGCCTAGAAAACGCACACTTTTTTTCTGTCACCCATCTTGCTACTGGATGCCTTACCTACAGATGTGCCTGTCATTATCTTCACTCATGTGAGTTGCCATTTGTCTGTTACTATTTTTTTTTTTTTTTTTTAGAAAAAAAAAAAAAACAGGCGCTGAACCAAAACACTGATAATCTCTTTTTTACTTTCACCTCTAATACCACACAAATCCCTTATTTGGACTTGATGATTATCAAAAACCCTGATGGAACTTTAGGCACTGATTTGTATCGGAAACCGACTGCCGGTGACTTGTCCTTAATGTTCCTTTAAGGACTGCGCAGGCGCAATCCTTGCCGACGGAAATCTCCGAACCTCGGCCGGCATCCAGGCTCATTCTTTAACATCCCCATGGATTGGAGGATGTTAAAAAAAAAGCCAGGAGGCCGAGCGAGCCATCCGAGCGAAGTGAGGCCGACTGGCCACTTTCCTCGAAATCCACGTCGCCCTGGATGCCGGCCGAGGTTCGGAAATTTCCGTCAGCAAGGATTGTGCCTGCGCAGTCCTTAAATGAACTTTCTCGTTAGCCGGAACCATATCGGCAGATCACCGGCAACACTTTGTTGCACGCTTTTGTCTGTTACTATTTATTAAAATTTATACTGCCTCTCCTCCTTGTTATTCTCAACAACACACTCATGACTCAAGTTTTCCAAATGTATTTTTTTTTAAATGGCATTATATCACCAACTGGAGAAAGTTGTTTTATATTAAAGAGATACATTTTCACTATTTCAGATCATTTTTTATTTATTTTTTTAAGAAAATTACAGTCCACATTTAAAGGGGCAGATCCACAAAAGTACGCCGGCGTATCTAGTGATACGCCGGCGTACTTTCAAATTTCCCGCGTCGTATCTTTGTTTGGAATCCTCAAAACAAGATACGACGACATCTGGGTTAGATCCGACAGGCGTACGCCTTCGGATCTTAGATGCAATTCTTCGGCGTCCACTGGGTGGCATTCCCGTCGTAATCCGCGTCGAGTATGCAAATTAGCTATTTCCGACGATCCACGAACGTACGAGTGGCCGTCGCATTCTTTTACGTCATTTCCGTTCGGCTTTTTTCGGCGTATAGTTAAAGCTGCTATTTGGTGGCGTACGGAATGTTAAGTATGGCCATCGTTCCCGCGTCGAATTTGATTTTTTTTTATTTCGTTTGCGTAAGTTGTCCGTGAATCGGGCTGGACGTAATTTACGTCCACGTCAAAGCAATGACGTCCTTGCGACGTCATTTAGCGCAATGAACGGCGGGAAATTTAGGGACGGCGCATGCGCAGTTCGTTCGGCGTGGGGACGCGCTTCATTTAAATGAAACACGCCCCCTACTCGCCGATTTGAATTACGCGCCGTTACGCCGCGAGAGATACACTACGCCGCCGTAACTTATGGCGCAAATTCTTTCTGGATTCAAAGCTTTTAAAAGTAAGTTACAGCGGCGTAGCGTATCTCACATACGCTGCGCCCATGCAAATGTACGTGAATCTGCCCCAAAGTTTTTATTGTAAGATATTTTTGTAATTGTTGATGAAAATGTTTCACTTACAAAGCTTCACAGCACACACCAGTAATAAAGACATCTGGAGTATACATGTATAATTATTGAAAGATCAGTTCACATAAAGTGCTGTTTAATTTTCTGGATTGGCAACAGACCCTTTATATATCTTAGGGTCTAGAGAGAAAAAAAAAATTGTTTCCAGTCTGCATATTATTACTATACCTGGTGCATTCTCTGTAATGTGAACTAATTGAAAAATACTTAAAGCGGGGGTTCACCCTTAGAGGGCACTTTTCCCCCTTAGATTCCTGCTCGTTATTACTAGGGGAATCGGCTATTTATTTTAAAATATGTGCAGTACTTACCCGTTTACGAGACGCATCCTCTCCGTCGCTTCCGGGTATGGGCTTCGGGAATGGGCGTTCCTTCTTGATTGACAGGTTTCCGAGAGGCTTCCGACGGTCGCATCCATCGCGTCACGATTTTCCGAAAGAAGCCGAACGTCGGTGCGCAGGCGCAGTATAGAGCCGCACCGACGTTCGGCTTCTTTCGGCTACGAGTGACGCGATGGATGCGACCGTCGGAAGCCTCTCGGAAGAATGTCAATCAAGAAGGAACGCCCGCTCCCGAAGACCCATACCCGGAAGCGACGGAAGAAGATGCATCTCGAAAACGGGTAAGTACGGATCATATTTTAATATAAATAGCCGATTCCCCTAGACCGAACGAGCAGGAAGCTAAGGGGAGATTTTTTTTTTTTTTTTTAAATGGGTGAACTCCCGCTTTAAAAATCAGTTGCATTAGCCCTGGTTCACACTGGTGCGGTATGACATGCGATTTGACATGTCAAATCGCAGGCATTTGACGGCAATTGCCGGCAACGGCACCATCCTAATTGGTGCGACGTTGCATCTGCAGTGCTGCACCGATTTCTAAAAGTAGTTTCTGTACTACTTTTTGCGCTTTTGGACCCCTAATTTACATTGACATCTGTGCAGAAACCTTATATATGAAATCGGGACTAACAAGCGTAAGTGAAATCGTGCGAGTTCAGCTGAACTCGCACAGCTTCATTACTGCAGCCCAGTGCGAACCAGGGCTTAATCCTATAAAACTGGAAGAGATTTACAAATTACAAGAGTAGTTATTGTAATAAATGTAAATTTTGCATGTACTTTTAAACTATGCTTATGTTAGGTTGATTGTCCTTGTGGAAATGTTTATATTTGTCTGGACAAATAGATTTTCTTTGTCTGTGTAAAGGCTTGCAAAGTGTCATACATACCCATGTGCACCCATGTACCCAATGACTTTATCTAAACGTCTGTTATCCTTTCTATTATACAGGCAACTGGGTTAGGTCAAATGAAACCAAATGTCTTGTTTTTGGGCTATAAGAAGAACTGGCAAACGTCTCACCCAAGTAACGTGGAAAGCTATGTGGCAATACTTCAGTATGTATGGTTGAACCTGTAATTTAGTGTTTATTGTGACATTTTAATATTTTGGAACAGTGGTAAATGCTAAATATGTATTACTGAGTTTAAACCTTAAGGCCCAGATTATCGTAGGAGTTATGCCGGCGTATCTCCAGATACGCCGTCGTAACTCTGAGTTTGAGGCGTCGTATCTATGCGCCTGATTCTTAGAATCAGTTACGCATAGATTTGTCTTAGATCCGACCGTCGTAAGTCTCTTACGCCGGCGTATCTAAGTTGCATATTTACGCTGGCCGCTAGGTGGTGCTTCCGTCGATTTACGCGTCGAATATGGTAATGAGCTAGATACGCCGATTCTCAAAACGTACGTGCGGCCGGCGCTTTTTTTTTACGTCGTTTACGTTACGTTTTTTGGGCGTAAAGTTACACCTGCTCTATGAGGCGTAGATGAGGCGTACCAATGTTAGGTATGGACGTCGAAACAGCGTCAAATTTTTCACGTTTAACGTTGTTTGCGTAAGTCGTACGTGAATGGGGCTAGACGTAAGTTACATTCACGTCGACTAGGCATTGAGCGGGCGCAATTTAATTTGAAAATTCGACGTGATACTGAGCATGCGCGCGCATGCGCTGTTCGAAAAAAGTGTCAATTACGCGGGGTCACGATTAATTTCCATAAAACACGCCCACCACTTCCACATTTGAATTAGGCGGGCTTACGCCGGCCCAGTTGCACTACGCCGGCGTAACTTAAAGCGCAAGTTCTTTGAGAATAGTGGATTTGCACAGAGCAAGCTGGATCCTCCTTTTCTCGGTTCCTCTTCTCTGATCCTGGCCCCTCCCTCCTGTTCAGTGCCTCCACAGCAAGCAGCTTGCTATTGGGGCACCCAAGCCCCTGTGTTCATTCAGACACATCGCCCCACCCCGCCCCCTCTCTCCCCTGATTGGCTAGCTGACTTTGATTGACAGCAGCGGCAGCCAATGGCGACGCTGCTGTGTCTCAGCCAATCAGGAGGGAGAACCTCAGATTGCAGAGACACTCCTGGACATCGCTGGACAGAAGTTGGGGCTCAGGTAAGTGTTAGGGGAGCTGAGGGGGGCTGCTGCACACAGAAGGCTGTTTATCCTAATGCATAGAATGCATTAGCCACTTCAGCCCTGGAAGATTTTATCCCCTTCCTGGCCAAAGCACTTTTTACAATTTGGCACTGCGTCGCTTTAACTGACAATTGCGCGGTCATGCAATGCTGTATCCAAACGAGATTTGCGTCCTTTTAGAATTTAGAAAAAAAATAAAAAACATTTTGCTGTAATAAATATCCCCCCCAAATCTTTTTTAAAACAAATTTCTTCATCAGTTTAGGCCAATATATATTCTTCTACATATTTTTGGTAAAAAAAAACGCAATATCCATATATTGTTTGGTTTGCACAAAAGTTATAGTGTCTGCAAACTATGGGAAAGCTTTATGGTATTTTTATGGCATTTTTTTATTTTTTTTACTAGTAATCTGAATTTTTGGGACCATTGACATTTATACAGCGATCATTGATTAGCCATTCAAACATGCAAATGAGGGAAATACGGCGATTCACGAACCTTCGTGCGCCCGACGTCCGGTGTAAAGTTATTCCCCATAAAGGAGGTGCAACCCAGCAGCAGACATGCAAAGGTCTGCACCAGGGAACACAAGCCGACGTATTTTACGTTGGACGTGTGTCTGGCTGGGCGTAGGTTACGTTCACGCCGTAAGCAGTGATCTGGCGTAGTTTAGGCAGTTGTTCCGACGTGGTTGTGAGCAGGCGCAGGGGGATGTGTCCACATCACGGCACATGCGCAGTTTGTGATACGTATCTGTCTGGCGCTCGGCCCATCATTTGCATGGGTCACGCCCACTTCCACCTACACCGGCCTGCGCCCTCGAAACCTACGCCACACTGACGCAGCGTTGGGAGCAATAGCTTGCTGAATGCAATGCTTGCCTCTCCGCGCTACGTTGGCGCGGCGTACGGCGTTTGCGCTACCGCGGCGTAATGTGCGCCCACACTCTGTGAATCTGGGCCATAGTTTGTGCCCCTGGAATGACTCTGAAGTATGGAGCATGGCAGGCAGTTTTATGTAATATTATGAATGAGATATATTATGAGTAACCCTGCTGTCTTCATATTGCAGTGATGCACTTGACTTTAACTATGGGTTGTGTCTGCTGAGGATGAAAGATGGTTTGAACATGTCTCGTGTCATGCAAGCTCACAGTAAGTGCCCAGACACTTCCTTTTTGTAACTCACATCTGGATACCCCGTGCTCAGGGGCGGACTGACCATTGAGGCACTCGGGCACTGCCCGAGGGCCCCATGCCACTAGGGGGCCCCATCAGGGTTTCCAGGCTCAGTAAAACTAGGGATAATATGTAAAAAACTGTGTTTTTTTTTTACATCTGTCCCTGATATGTCTGAAACCGACATGCTTTTGATATGAAAATCCTGAGATTTTAGCTGCCCCGCCTCTGCACTGCCTCCTGGCGTGGTGGCCATCTGTATGCCCAGGGGCCCCATAATCTTCTATTGCCCGGGGGCCCCATGAGTTGTCAGTCCGCCCCTGCCCGTGCTGTAATATTACTTTGGGGATATGTGTTGTGTTTTTATAAATCTTTCTACAAAAAATTCTATTGTTCTCTGCAGTCAATCCTGTGTTTCAACAAACGGAGGAACCTAAATTGAAAGAAGCGGAAAATGGATCTGGCTGTATGACACAAGGAACATGTGAGTCTGAGATATTTAAACTTGGGGGAATATCACAGATGGAGACACTCCTTTCATAAACTTTATGTACTCCAATGAAGACGTGTCAGGCCTCGTACACACGACCGTTTTCCTCGACAGAATCCATCAAGAAACTTGTTGGCGGAGCTTTTTTGCCGAGGAAAACGGTTGTGTGTATGTTTTTCGTCGAGAAAACTGTTGTGGAACTCGACGAGAAAAAAAGAGAACAAGTTCTCTTTTTCCTCGTCGGGAGTCTCAATTTCCTCGTCGTGTTCCTCGTCGGGCTGGTTCATGACGAGAAACACGTTCGTGTGTATGCTTAGAAACCTGCGCATGCTCAGAATAAAGTATGAGACGGGAGTGCACCTTCGGTAAAAGTAGCGTTTGTAATGGAGATAGCACATTCGTCACGCTGTAACAGACTGAAAAGCGCAAATCGTCTCTCACCAAACTTTTACTTAACACGCAGTAACATGAGATTAGCAAAAGCAGCCCCAAGGGTTGTGCCAGTTGAATCGAACTTCCCCTTTATAGTGCCATCGTACGTGTTGTACGTCACCGCGTTTGAGAACGACGAGATTTGGTCTTGACTGTGTGTACGCAAAGAAAGCTTGTCAAGATTCTCGACAAGCCTGACAAGGTACTCGTCGTGGAAAACGATGTTTAATTTACGACGAGTTCCTCGGTCGTGTGTACGAGGCCCTTATTCATTCCCTGCGTGTGGTGCTTTCAGTGGCCACTTTGAATTGCCAAGGAATGTTATGAGTGAAATATGGGGACTTCCATTTCTTATCCCTCCTTCTACAAGTACTAAGCTGCCTGTCTGTCATACAGATCCTCCTGCTTCAGATCAAATATTTAGATCAGCCTTTCTTAACCTTTTCAACACAGAAGAACTCTGGAAATAACTTTTCGGTATTGTGTAACCTCTGTTAAAAAGTACTATATCTAGGGTTGCCACCTGTCCGGGATTCACCCAGACAGTTCGGGTTTGGAATCGTGTCCGGGTTTCAGACTGCTTGAAACCTGGACACATTATTCAGACTGGACTATGGCTTCCCAGAAGGGTTGCCTAGCTGCAGTTGTCTAAGCTTAGAGTGTCTGTTACACTCTCTTTCATGCTGTCCAAAGCCAGCACTAACAATCCCCCCCCCCCACACACACACACATACAGATGGGAGAGGAGAGAGGGCTCGATCTGCACCTCTTCCTCCCAGCCCTACCACTCTGGGTCTGCCCACACTCCTTACAAAAGGAAAGTGTGGGCTGGAAATTTAAAGTTCAGCAGCCTCCAATACATCTGGATGAGAGGTGCTGCCTGCCATGGGGTGAGTGAGCTTACCATCCACCCCTGTCTGAGACTGAAGTCTCCCCTTTCTCCCCCCTGTATCTGAGTGAGTACACTTACATCAGAGTTCCCCTTTACACCAGAGACCACAGTGTTCCCCCTTACATCAGAGTCCTCTCCGTACATCAGAATTCTCAGTGTTCCCCCTTAAATCAGGGTTCCCAGAGCATCCCTTATGTTAGAGCCCCCAAAGTTCTCCCTTACATCAGAGTCTGCAGAGTCCTCCCTTAGGCCTCGTACACACGGCCGAGTTTCTCGGCAAAAACCAGCAAGAAACTTGCTGGAAGATATTTTTTTGCCGAGGAAACCGGTCGTGTGTACATTTTCGTCAAGGAAACTGTCGAGAAACTCGACGAGCCAAAAAGAAAGCACGTTCTCTATTTCCTTGACGGGAATGGAGAAAATTGGCGTGTCGAGGAACTCGAAGAGGAAAACGATGTGTTTTGCCCGTCGAGTTTCTCGGTCGTGTGTACGAGGCCTTACAGTGAAAGGGAACTCTGCGGATTCAGATGTAAAAGGGAAACTCTGTGGACTCTGATGTAAAGGGAGACTCTTGTGTTTAACTTCATATGATTAGAAATGTTATTTAATAGCAAAATATATGTATAGGTTATACTACAAAAAAAAAATTGCTGAGCGCCGCTAAAGTGTTGGGGTATGACTTAAAGAAAAGGTGGCAACCCTAACTATATCTTGTATATCATCTATATCTATTAAATCCTGTAATTCTCTAATGGGGATGAGCACCCCTATGGCTTTCACATCCTAGCAACAAGGCAGGAAGTGGTGATTGCCAAATGGTAGTTTTTGGCCAGGCTTTCAGGGGAACCCGAATGGCTTACTACAGGAATGACACACAAAATTAATGAACATTTTACAAATCTATGCCCTGACCACTTATTACCTCTGCAGTGCTTCCCCACTGCTTCTTTGTCTGTTATGCGTATTGCTCAAAACCCTGGAGCCCCATGAATTGGATAAGATTTTCATGAGGGTGCACTGGGGGGCATTCTCAGCAAAGCTTTTGCCAGTGTCCAATCATCTTAAGGCAGCCTGCATTTGATCCTGGTCTATGAATTCAAGTCCTATGTCCTCTGCTGTACAATTAGGATATCATTTTTTGGTTTTAAGGGTTTAAGATCACTTTAATGATTTTGATTGTTCCCAATTTTAAACCAATATCCTGCTTTCTATTACACTATAGTTCCTTCAATATAAGGTTTGCAATGCTAGCATCTTCACTTCTAAATGACTGCCCTTATCACAACAAAACTATCCTCTTTTACTGCTCAAGGGCCACATGAAATCCAGTATGGTCCCCAGGGCCGCTGTTAGGAATCATGGGGCCCCGTACAGCCTACCTGACGGGCCCCCCCCCCCCCACACACACACCTGACGGTATTCTAAACAATATTTTCACAAAAAAATACATTATTAATGGACACAAATGCCACGTCAATTCCCCCTCCTAGTACAAATCTCCCCTGCCTGCACAATTCCCCCAATCCCTCCTATTAGCCCCGAATTCCCTTATTGGCTCCTGGTACACAATCACACGCATCTCCCCTTCCAGCACAAATCTTCTTTCTTCAATCCCTCTCCTAGAACACATTCCCACAAACCCCTCCTCCTAGCACAACCCCCTATCGGGGGAAGGGGAAGAAGCTCAGCGGGGCTGGCCAGGTTCATTATCCCTCCATGTCTCTCACCCAGCAGCTGAAAGCCGACGGGAGTGACAGGGGGAGAAACCTTGGTGAAAGACACGGAGAGCATTGTTCTCCACCAACCCTCCTGCTGTCTGGGCCCCGATGTGTGCCGAGGCCCCCTACAGGAGGGCTGGTGGTCCCCCCCTATCAGCGGCCCTGATGGTCCCATACAAAGCTGATAAGCGTCTAGGTTACTGAATGTAAAATGCTGATGTGTATAATTCTTTATTTGCAGTGGATCCCGAGGCTGTAACTGCTGAACAACAGGCAAGCACCATCTTCCAACTCAACCAAGGAAAGAAGACAATTGATGTATATTGGTTATTTGATGATGGAGGTTAGTGACACTTATCGCTTCCAGCATGTTACCTCCAAAGTCATTGACACTGCAATATTCTCTTTCTTCCTCCCCTTCCTGATCCCTTTTACATAGGTTTATATGCTAAGCAGAGTTATATATACAAGTATATGAAATGAACTTGAGAAGTGTTGAAGTGACACTAAAGGTTCCATTTTTCGTTTTTAAATAACAAACATGTTATACTTACCTCCACTGTGCAGTTTGTTTTGCACAGAGTGGCCCCGATACATCTGTTCTGGGGTCCTACGGAGGCTCTCGCGGCTCCTCCCTGCATTAGATAACCCCCTCCAGGAAGCTCTCTCCCAAGGTGGTTACCTCGCAGGCACGCTCCTTTATCATACACTCGGCATTCATAGACGCCGAGTGTATGACTCGGCCCCGCCCCCCAGCGCCCGTGTCATTGGATTTGATTGACAGCAGCGGGAGCCAATGGCTGCGCTGCTATCAATCTATCCAATCAAAGCTGGTACTCCAAGGAGAGAAGGACGGTGGGGGCACGCCCACGGAAATTCAGGGCTCAGGTAAGTAAAACGGGGGGGGGCAGGACATTGCAAGGTGTTTTTTCACCTTAATGCATAGGTTGCATTAAGGTAAAAAAACACGTAGGTTTACAACCCCTTTAAGACGACCATATATGAATCGAAATGCGGCCAGTTCAGCAGGGACTGGCCAAATTTTGACTCATGTATGGGCAGGCTGGTTGCACATACCCTGTCAGGTTTTTCCCGATTGATCAGTGCCGCTATAGCCAGCAGAGCTGATCAGTGTATTCTGACAGCAGGGAAGTCTACCCACCATCAGAATACAATAACTCAGCGGAAATTATTCCCCAATCCACATCTAGTGTATGGATGGGGGAATCGGATCATCTTTTTTTTTAACTGAATAAATGGGCTGCCTTAGATTATGACTGTACATCTAAACAAAATGAACATTCCCCAGCACATTCTTCAGCTAATCGGCACAAAAAAACGAAACTACTTCAACATCTTTTCAAGGCACCACAGTAAAGTACGGTCTCTGAGTTTTACTTGCCCTAAATTTTCTTAAAAGTCTGGTGATTTCTGAAATATATCGCCATGTTGGCAAAATGCATTGGAGTTAATGGTGTTTTTCTAAGGGTGAAATGATTCTAGAGCAGGCATGTCCGAAGTCCGGCCCGGGGGCCAATTGTGGCCCCCCTGCTGATTTAACCTCCCTGGCGGTATGATTCTTTCAGAAAAAAGGTGCTGAAAGCGGTACCATTATTTGCAAGGAAATTTGGTGATTTGTACTGTAGGCCTGTAATTTTTAGGAATAACTCACTTAAATCTGACCAAACAAGAGTCTAGTAGGCATACCGGGTATGACATTTTTTTAAAAACAAAATTATAAATTATAATATAATAAATAATTATAAATAATTATAACAAATAATAATATAATTCTAAGAAAAATTATTCAATAATGTAATCAACTCAAAATCACTGAAATTTGCTCAGTTGCAGAATTGTCGCTGTCATTACTTTTATTTTTTTATGACGAATTTCCCCACAAATCGCTATCGCACAATTCTGCAAGTGATTATAATTTATTATCGCTGTTTTCCAGCTGCTCTAAAACCATTTTTGACATAAAGGGACACTTTTGGTTGCTATGGACAATCTACAGTTTGCAGGCAGAAAGAAAAGTTTTTATTATATAAAAGTACACGTAGGACACTGGGCAGACCACTAGGGACAAGGGGGGGGGGGGGTGTATTTTTTACATACAGTAGGTAATCTATAAGATTACAGTATACTGTATGTAATGTGTTTGTTTACGTTTTTGAATTTGGCGCCGTTCTCCGCTCCCGTGCGTCGTAACGTCGCAGGGAACGGAGATCGGCGGCACAGGAGGACACTGTGTGAATCGAGCGAGGTCCCGCTCGCTCACACAGCGCGATGGCATCGCTGGATCCAGGGACAAGGTAAGTAAACACTCCCTGTGGATCCAGCGAGGCGAGCCTGAGTCTGACTTGGGGTTACCGATCGCAGCATGAAAATCTAACCCCGAGTCAGACTCGGCAATACTGCCAGGGGGGTTAATATGGCCCCCCTGGGGATTTGGATATATATATAGCCATTGCAGCCTCACGTGCCCTGGGGCCACAAAAGATATATGCCGTATTTATCGGCGCTGCCTCGGAGGGGACAGGATGTGCGCCGTCAGATTACATAAAGAGAATCTCCTGTTTACTCGGCGGCATCTGTAATAGGAAGTCCCGTGTCATGGGATGCCATTGGATGACTGTTCTGTTTATCATAGGAGGCGGGACTTTGTATTAAATATGCCACAGAGTAAACAAGAAATTCTCCTGTTTGTAATCTGATGGCACTTGTCCCTCCCCCTCGCTATCCCCTCCGAGGCTGCAGATGGGCATCGATCAGGCTGCATTCAGGGCACATGTGAGGCTGCACTGATTGCAGTGGTGAGGCTGCATTGATTGCAGTGGTGAGGCTGCATTGATTGCAGTGGTGAGGCTGCATTGATTGCAATGGTAAGCCTGTGCGTGTTATACGCTGATAAATACGGTATATCCAAATAACACGCCCAAGCTCATCCTTAGTCCTGAGCAGCGCTGGGGAATTTGTTGGGGCCACAAAAGAAATATATACAGTATATCCAAATAACATGCTGGAGCTCATCTCTCCACCACACACAGCTACAAAGGCAAGAGAATTCTTGTTGGACAGTATATTGGTGCTCGGACGAACACACTTAGATCAAATTTTAATGATTCAAAGAATGTCAGGCAAAATAGTCGGCCCTCGAGCATGTTCACTTCATCAAATCTGGCCCTCTTTGAAAAAAGTTTGGACACCCCTGTTCTAGAGGAATAGAAGTTCCTTTTAAAATACAATTCTAGACACTCATTAGCCGGTAAAAAAGAATACATAGGGGGTTATTTACGAAAGACAAATCCACTTTGCACTACAAGTGCAAACTACAATTGCAAAGTGCACTTGAAATTGCACTTAGATGTGCAAACGCTGTAAATCTGAGGGGTAGATCTGAAATGAGGGGAAGCTCTGCTGATTTTATCAACCAATCATGTGCAAGCTAAAATGCTTTTTTTATTCTCCTTGTATGTCCCACTCGGATCTACAGCCACTGCACGTCCAAGTGCACTTCCAGTGCAATTTCAAGTGCACTTTGCACTTGTAGTTTACACTTGTAGTGCAAAGTGGATTTGCCTTTAGTAAATAACCGCCATAGTGACAGTGCAAAGATAGCAGATATTCAAATATAAAAAAAGAATAATAAATTACCCTAAACACAACCACCACCTGCCGCCAACCCCGAACCCCCCTCAAAAAATAACAGCTAAGAAAATTGTACATGTCTTTTAGAAGCAAAGTTTGCCAATAAAGGTTTGGGAACTTTATGGCAAAATCAATTCAGCCAAAATCATCCCACTTATTCCTAATGACCACCCATGTTGTAGCATGACGAGGGAGACTCCAAAAAAGAACGGAGATCTTGTCACTGCAATCCACATAATATACGCAGGACTTCCTTAACTGAAAGCATTTTTTAAAGTAATGTTGGAGGACAAAGTAAAATATATTTCTATATAAATATATTTTAGCAAATA
The DNA here is from genome assembly GCF_905171775.1 of Rana temporaria. Taxonomy (NCBI): domain Eukaryota; kingdom Metazoa; phylum Chordata; class Amphibia; order Anura; family Ranidae; genus Rana; species Rana temporaria. The sequence goes on along the minus strand of NC_053499.1, from coordinate 131,795,415 downwards.
AAATAATATTACTCTACAGTTCTTATTGATCAGCATCAGCTTTCAGTAACATTCAGAAAAGACAATTACTGAAGTCACATGACAGTTTCATTTATTTGGCAGGTCTAACTCTGCTTATCCCGTACCTACTGAGCCGCAAGAAACGATGGGCAAATGTGAAAATTCGAGTATTTGTGGGGGGACAGATCAATAGACTGGATGAAGAGCGCAAAGCGTAAGATATTTTTTTATGTAATATTATTATTGTTGGGGTAACACCACATTTAATATAAACACCATGGTGAACAGAATATGTACTGTATATAGAGGTTATAACTGTATTATATTGTCCTAACCTATGATCTTTTGTATTACAGGATGATTGCTCTCCTCAGTCAATTCAGAATTATATTCCATGAAGTGCATGTTCTGCCAGATATCAACCAAAAGCCTCGGCCTGAGCAGTAAGAACAGTATATATATATATATATATATATATATTTTTTCAGGGTCAGTGATAAGCTTAGAAGGAGCACTGTGTTCTCCCCTCCCCCTAGGATTTAGGTCATATGTCACTAAAAACATCCAGAGAACAATCTACAGTCCCTTGATACATAATTTAAATAAATCTGCAGTTATATTTTTCCTTGCCAAGTAATTAATACTTAAAGTGATTTCCTTTCAATTTGGTTATTTGTGGCAAAAACATATTGCAAATTTATTATCATTTTATTGTGTTTTTTGTCCCTTTTTGATCCTTATTACACCAATATAAGCATCTGTTTTTTCATAAATATTAAAAAGACAACTTAAAGCGGGGGTTCACCCTAAAAACTATTTTCTAACATCACATTGACATGACCCTCGACAATGACAGTATGTCGTTTTTTTTGCTTTACATACCTTTGTACAGCTATTTTCTTCCCTGGCTTCCGGGTAGTGGGCGTTCCTATCCAGCAGGTGATTGACGTGATGACAAACACTAGCTCCCCCGTCACATAAGGAGCGTCACAAGTTGCCGAAAGAAGCCAAGCGGCGGTGCGCAGGCGCCGTATAGCGCTGACTCGTCGTTCGGCTTCTTTCGGCAACTCGTGACGCTCCTTATGCACCGGGGGGAGCTAGTGTTTGTCATCACTTCAATCACCTGCTGGATAGGAACGCCCACTCCCGTGGGTGAACCCCCGCTTTATCACCTTCCCGCCCAGCCTATAGCAGATTGACAGCTGGGCGGGACTTTCCTACCTCTGAATGGACGTCATATGAGGTCCTCTCAGAAGGCACCGCTCGCGCGGCCGTCGGACAGCGCGATCTGTCACCGACTGATCACTATACCGGCCTGTTGCCAGTGTCATGTAATCGCTGTGACCAACCATGCCTTTCATGCCATCCATTGTATACAATTGTGTTGATAGCTCTGATTGGTTACAGTGATCACATGGTACAAACATAGCCAATCACAAGACAAGACACTGAATAAATCAATTTAATTTCGTAAAAATAGTTGCTTTGTACCAATGAAATTCATTGGTATAAGGCAGCAATCATAATGTGTAAAAAAAAAATATATATATATATCCTGATTAATTCTCCAGAGTAGTACAGTGTTACTATGGTAACACTTGCTCTGGTCATAGTGTGGTGAAAAAAAAATAAAAGTTATAAAAAAATAAAAATTGCTATCACTTTTTTTTTTTTTACATACTGTCAGCAGTCAATGTCCCTGATCACCGCCACACCAGTTATATGATAACGCTGTACTTCTCTAGTCACAGTGAACAATTTTTTTTTTATTTCCAAAAAATTGTGACAAAAAAATTACAACTTCAGATAACTCGCCATGCCTCTTACTAAATTCCTTGTACTGCCTACTTTAAAAAAATAGGTAATTTGGGAGATATTTGTACTGTCCTGGGGTTTTTGGACCTCATGAACTGGGTACATCAGGATTGATCGATTTTCAGATATATATCCCATAGTTTGTGGACTCTATCACTTTCCTACAGACTAAATAATAAACACTGATTTGGGTTATTTTCACCAAAGAAATGTAGCAAAAAATAGTTTGTTTAACAAAAAAATGTCAAACTCAGTGCTGATTAAATACCAAAAGAAAGCTCACTTTGTGAAAAAATAAATGGTCTGTTATCTAGCTATTATAGTGTCACTGCTGTGTGACAACACGACTCCTACTTAGAGAGCTGCTAATGCAATGTTGTCACAAATACAGGAAGTTAAAGGGGTGGTTCCCCTAAAAATAAACTTTTAACATTGCATTTCCCACATTAATGACAATTAGAATCGGCTGGTTTTATTAAAAAAAAACGTCCGAACGTACCGTTTGCTATATGCGTTCTCACCGCCACTTCCGGGTACAATGGTGGGGATGGGCGTTCCTAATTGATGGACAGGCATCGCGTCACGAGATGCCGAAAAAAGCCGAACGTCGGTGCGCATGCGCCGTATAGAGCCGCACCGACGTTCGGCTTTTTTCGGCATCTCGTGACGCGATATATGCGTCGGTCGGATGCCTGTCCATCAATTAGGAACACCCATCCCCACCATCGTACCCGGAAGTGGCGGTGAGAACGCATATAGCAAACGGTACGTACGGACGTTTTTTTTTACTAAAACCAGCCGATTCTAATTGTCATTAATGTGGGAAATGCAATGTTTAAAGTTTATTTTTAGGGGAACCTCCACTTTAATATATTAGCTATAACGGTCAGGATCAACAGGATCGAAAAAAAAAAGGAATGAAAACAAATATATAAGCTGGATCAAATGCTATTTAAATTACAATGTTGGGGCATTTTTAAACTTAGGGTTCAGATCCATTTATAAAATTGAGGAGTTCCCACTCTCAGGACTGCTGAGAAGGAGGAGCTGACACCTACAGCCGTGGTGATCTTTACTAGAAGGCCAAATAGGCCGGAGGTGAGGAAGATTCTGAAGAGGAACAGCCATCTAGATTAAGAAATGCAGCCATAGTACTCAGAGGGCTCACAGGTGTTATTCTTTATGTTCTAGAGCAGTGATGGCGAACCTTGGCACCCCAGATGTTTTGGAACTACATTTCCCATGATGCTCATGCACGCTGCAGTGTAGTTGAGCATCATGGGAAATGTAGTTCCAAAACATCTGGGGTGCCAAGGTTCTCCATCACTGTTCTAGAGCATGGGGGGGGGCAAAGAATGCAATAATTCCACCTTACATTAATGTTCTTTTCTTATTGATAGTGTGAAGCGTTTTGAAGATCTCATTGCTCCTTACATGCTGAATGATGGTTTTAAAGAAGAACTTCTAGTAAATGAGATGAAGCGTGATTGCCCCTGGAAGATATCAGATGAAGAATTCAAAAAGAACAGAGCAAAGGTCTGAATGAGAAAAAAACATATTTGTTTTGTATAATGACTGTCTGGGTTCACACTTGTGCGATGATAGACATCACATGCAATGTCTGTGCGATGCGATTTCAGCCATACAAACTGTTTGGCTGAAATTGCATTGTATTCGCACCAAAATGGTGCAGGACCCTTTTTTTGGTCCGTTCTGGAATCAGATTGCATGGGTGTTCACTCCTAGGCGATCCGATTCCTGCACCATTTGACAGTTCGCACTGCAATCTGCAAAACGATCTGTCATTAACTTTACATTGACACCCCCAGCGGTTTGCAGATGGCAGTGTGAACTGCCTACGAATCATATGCGATGTGGCAACCCACATAGGATTCGCAGTGGTTCCTGCATCGCATATATGTGAACCGGGACTTAAAGTGGATCTGAACTTCAATAAATAGATAAAGATTTTAATATGGAAATTATGTGTAAGCAATACCTTGAAAAAATGTATCCTTTATTTGGTATTTTACCTAAAAAGACAGAGCCATTCCTGGTATGTGAGAGTGCTTAGCGTCTCATAGCTCTATATCTGCAATGTGAGATCTAAGGCCCCATGCACACGAGACGCTATTACAAACGCCTCTAATCTCAGCTTTTCAAAGGCAAAAACCGGCATTTAAAACGCCCGTTTTTGCCGCGAATTGCGCAGCGTTTTGCCGCGATTTGCGGCGTTTTACCGCGATTTGCGGCTGTCAGCGTTTATCCCCAAAACACTGTAGACCCTCCCCAAGCTCAGAATCAAACTATTTGTGCCGTGTTTTGCCGCGTTTAGCGGCGTTTTGCCGCAATTTGCGTCTAAAACGCAAAAGCTGAAAGCTTCTGAACCCAAAATTTTGGGTTTGGAAAAACGGCCCTAAACCCAACTGCTTTGAAACGCCAAAAAAACGTGATCGTGTGCATGGACACATAGGATAACATTAAATGTGTTCAGGGGCAGTTGAAACAAATGCCCAAATGCCTCTGAACTCGAGTTTAGCAGCGTCTCGTGTGCATGGGGCCTTAGGCACTCAGAAGATTTAATGGTGGGTGGCACTAGTGTGCTGCTCACTGTTCTCCTTGCTAGAGGCTCTGACATGAGGAATCAAAGCTCTTCCTCAAACAAGATGGCACCTTCACACAGAGACACTGTGCAAGACATGGTATGGTAAGTCAGTACTGGGGTTAGGATCCTGTGCAGGAAGACAGGCAATACTGGTGGCTATTGCTTTGCACTCTGCCTTCCTTTTTGGGCACAGTTTCCACTGTTCAGATATAGACTAGAATGACTCCTGGCTAGTAAAATAATAAAATGCCACTGACGAATTCGTAATTTGTCTGTCTAAAGGCCCATACACACGATCGGATTTTCCAACAACAAAGGTCCAACGGATGTGTTTTATCGGACAATCCGACCGTCTGTATGCTCCATCGGACAATTGTTGTCAGAATTTCCGACAACAAAGGTTGGATGTGCATGCTCTCAAATTGTCAGAAAAAACATGTGTTCCAATCGTGTGTACACAAATCCATCGGACTAAAATCCAAAGTACAAACATGCATGCTCTGAACCAATGATAAACATCAGCCAACAATAGCAGAAGTTGCCCAAAGGGTGGCGGTAAAGAGCTGAAAAGCCACGTGATTTGGTGAATGTTGGCTGAAAATGTTCTGCCGTGTGTATGCATACCGAGTTCATGGCCACACCCCTTCACACAAAAATCCACGGGAAAGTCTGATGGAAGTCCAAGCGTGTGTACGAGGCTTTAGGCAAACTTAGCCAGCCCTTAGGTATTCCACGTCAAGATGCATTGTGTACTTTAGGAAAAAGCATACAGTACATATGTAAACCTAACATTTCATATGCTGCTGCTTCTTCTGCCTCAGCTCTTATGCAGCTAAGAACAAAGGGAAGATGATCACTTAAAAAAAAGGGAACAAAAAGGTATTTATAATGTTTTTTTATAGCTATCTGTGGCGGCTGGTGCGCCATTTTTTTTAGGGGCGCGGCAAACAAACCACTCGGGCCCCCCCCCCCAGTCCATCAGTCAAACCCCGCCTCGAACCCACCCTTTTTTTAAGCCAATTGGAGCCTCTGGCTCTTATGTGCTTGGATTTAGGGGGCTGCGCCCCTAATGGAGCGGCTGCCACTGATAGCTATATACAAATGTTTTGTCTTTCATTTATATTTTAAACTGAATGGGCTGTTTTAGAAGGTGAGGGTTTACAATCACTTTAACCACTTCCCGACCTCCTCATGTACATATACGTCAGCAGAATGGCACGGACAGGCACATGTACGTACCTGTACGTCCTCTGCTAGACGTGGGTGGGGGGTCCGATCGGGACCCCCCCCCGGTACATGCGGAGGTCGGGTCCGCTTGGGGAGCGATCCGGGACGACGGCGCGGCTATTTGTTTTTAGCCGCTCCGTCGCGATCGCTCCCCGGAGCTGAAGAACGGGGAGAGCCGTGTGTAAACACGGCTTCCCCGTGCTTCACTGTGGCGCTGCATCGATCGAGTGATCCCCTTTATAGGGAAGACCCGATCGATGATGTCATTCCTACAGCCACACCCCCCTACACTAGTAAACACACACAAAGTGAACCCTAACTCCTTCAGCGCCCCCTGTGGTTAACTCCCAAACTGCAACTGTCATTTTCACAATAAAGAATGCAATTTAAATGCATTTTTTGCTGTGAAAATGACAATGGTCCCAAAAATGTGTCAAAATTGTCCGAAGTGTCCGCCATAATGTCGCAGTCACGAAAAAAATCGCTGATCGCCGCCATTAGTAGTAAATAAAAAAAAAAAAAAAAAAAAATGCAAAAAAACTATCCCCTATTTTGTAAACGCTATAAATTTTGCGCAGACCAACCGATAAACAATTATTGCGATTTTTTTTACCAAAAATAGGTAGAAGAATACGTATCGGCCTAAACTGAGGAAAAAAATAAAATTATATATGTTTTTGGGGGATATTTATTATAGCAAAAAGTAAAAAATATTGCATTTTTTTCAAAATTGTCGCTCTATTTTTGTTTATAGCGCAAAAAATAAAAACCGCAGAGGTGATCAAATACCACCAAAAGAAAGCTCTATTTGTGGGGAAAAAAGGACGCCAATTTTGTTTGGGAGCCACGTCGCACGACCGCGCAATTGTCTGTTAAAGCGACGCAGTCCCGAACTGTAAAAACCCCTTGGGTCTTTAGGCAGCAATATGGTCCGGGGCTTAAGTGGTTAATGATCACCATGTCTCCAGAATGTATCTGTTTTCATGTATGGTTTACTGATACGCATTTCAGACACATACCCATACACAGTGGTATAAGCCCTGATAATGAGTTACATTCTCTTTTTCTTTCTGTATAGTCTTTGAGACAAGTCAGACTGAATGAAGTATTGTTGGATTATTCTCGAGATGCTGCTCTTATTGTCATGTGAGTATAATAGACCTCTAATAGGACACCCAAGTACTTGAGAAGAACAATGTGCACCTAGCAGAAAGTATGTTTGTAATGCATTGAGTTTTTTTGTTTTCTTGGGGTAACTTATGAAACCAGATGTATAAATGGAATGTTAAGGCCCCTTTCACACTGGGGCGGTGGGTGCGTCGGCGGTAAACCGCCGTTATTTTTAGTGGCTCTTTACCATCAATTTTGCGGCACTATCAGGGCGCTTTTACCCCCGCTAGTGGCCCAGAAAGGGTTAAAACCACCGCAAAGCGTCACAGCAGTGGCGCTTTGCCGGCGGTATAGCCGTGGTGCCCATTCATTTCAATGGGCAGTAGCGGTGGAGGAGCAGTATACACACCGCTCCAAAGATGCTGCTAGCAGGACTTTTTTTGTCGTCCTGCTAGCGCACCACTCCAGTGTGAAAGCCCTCGGGTTTTCACACTGGAGAGACAGAAATAGCTCTTTCAGGGCTCTTATATTTTTAGCGTTATAGCCAGGGGTGCATTTAGGTTTTGTGCCGCCCTAGGCCTGGTAAAACTTGTGCACCCCTACTTTATATATGATGCACCCCTTCCTTTTTAAGACCCGCCCTGTCATTTTCATGGGAGGACAGAGGGACAGGATGGGATGAAAACAGGGTGGGATGAGGACAGGATTGGATGAGCACAGGGGGACAGGATAGGATGAGCACAGGGGGACAGGATGGGATGAGGACAAGGGGGACAGGATGGGATGAGGACAGGGGGGACAGGATGGGATGAGCACAGGGGGGACAGGATTGGATGAGCACAGGGGGACAGAGTGGGATGAGGACAGAGTGGGATGAGCACAGAGTGGGATGAGCACAGAGGGACAGGATGGGATGGGGACAGGAGGACAGGATGGGATGAGGACAGGATGGAATGAGGACAGGGGGACAGGATGGGATGAGGACAGGGGGACAGGATGGGATGAGGACAGGGGGACAGAATGGGATGAGCACATGGGGACAGGATGGGATGAGCACAGGGGGACAGGATGGGATGAGCACAGGGGGACAGGATGGGATTTTGCCGCCCCCCGCAAAGTGCCGCCCTAGGCCTGGGCCTTGTCGGCCTAGGCCATAATACATCACTGGTTATAGCGCCTGCAAAGCGCCTCTGTGTGAAAGGGGTCTAAGAAAAAATCAAACATGAAAGTTATTTGTCATGATTGCCTGGTCTACAGGAGGAAAATGTCTGAAAACAGTCATAGACTGGAAGAAAAACATTTCTTTCTTAGTCCTTGCTATGAAGAGTTGCCAAGCCAACATGCCATTATGTAAAGACAAGGGTGACATTTTATATTATTTCTGCAAGAGTGTAGAATTGAAAGTGGCAGTTATAGTAAATATTAGTATGATGAAGGTATGACTTTGCCAGACCTTCATTTAGCAATAAAGTGCAGGGGCATCTACATGGAAAGATGTGTGGAAGCTCAGGCCCCAGAAACTTGTGCATTCCAATTTCTATGCTGGCTTAACCTTGTTGATGGACAACCTATATCAAAAGGGTGCTAGCCCCTGCTCCTTTACACTTGCATTGCACATTATATATGTAAACCTCGGTGTATACATCTCTCATCAAAGGAGACGCATCTTGGGCAGCTTATGGTCCCAGAATAAGGCAAGTAAGCAGCAACAGGATATCTGGAATCACAGAGCAGGCAATGAACAATAAAGGCCGGTTTTCACTGCTGCAATGTCAAACATCGCATGTGATTTGCACCGCACTGCTGTGCAAATCGCATGCAATGTCTGTGCGATGCGAATTCAGCCATACACCTTGTATGGCTGAATTTGCATCATATTCGGACCAAACTCGCATAGGACCCTTTTTTTGGTCCGCACCAGAATCGGATCTGATTTCTGTCCGAATTGACAGTTCGCACTGCAATATGCAAACCAATCTGGGGGTGTCATTAACTTTATATTGACACTCCCAGCGGTTCACATAGGGCAGTGCGACTTGCCTCCGTGTTGTATGCAGTGTGAAAACCTGCACTGAATTTGCAGGGTTCTCGCATTGCATCGGTATGAACCGAGCCTAAACCATAATCAGAGCAGAAGGCAAAGGTAAAAGCTTAAAACAACCAGGGGTGGTCACCAGTGGTGGCTGGTGAGATTTTTCGAGGAGAGAAGAACGGCAGACAACTACACCCCGCCGCGCACACGGTCTGGCACTTACCACATCTAGACATTGGGCAGCAGACATCGGGCAGTGGTTCCTGTGTCCCTTTCCTCCATCATGGCGGCTGTGTGTCTCCTCCCCTCCTTCCTCCTAGGCGTCCAATAGGATCACCTATCCTTTCAGCCAATTGGCTTGGCCGGGAGGAGGATCAGTGTTAGAATATTGAATAATGATTCGCTATTGTAACACACCTGGGTGGGCTATGAGTGCATTCTCTGCACCCAGAGTCCACCCTATTTTGAAGCCTATTAGAGTCTAGGCTCTAATCATTGTTCCAAAAAACACCCTCGCCATTGTCATTCATGCACCCGGCTTCCTGCAAGGGGACGGACGCATTGATGGGGGGGTGGCAAGAATAGGGGGGGCGGTGCCCCTGTGCCCTTAATGGACGGGCCGCCCCTGTTGGCCATACTGCGATCGCAGACCTGGTCAGATAGGAACACATCTGCTGGAACATGAGACAATTTTCCACTAAAGGTAAATCTTGATAACTTACTAATGCCTCGTTTCCACTGAGCGGATCGGTTCGGTACGGTTCGGTTCGGTATGCTATTTTGGGTGTTTCCATTATGAAAGTGTGCCATAAAACCGAACTGTACCGGACCATTCTGGGTCCTGCTTTAGATGTGGGGCCATAGAAAATGGAACGGTTCCATTAGGGCGGAGATGCAATACATTCCACTGATTGGTGGACGTGCAAGGCATTTTTTCTAAATCCTGAATGGTCCCGACGGTCCGATTTGCAGTGGAAACGCTCACGAGAATAGACCGTTCCGTTCTAAACTGTTCCAAATCTACTGACCCGAACCGTTCCGTTCAGTGGAAACAAGGCATTAAGCAACTGCATTGGTCCTTTATGATTCTGGGTGCACTTGTAGTTTAAAATCGCATTTTCAGGTGGCTGGTAATGGATCTTTGTGTAAATGTACATGCATAGATGTTCCTATGAGAGATAGTGACATTCGTTTTCTAGTCTGTATTATTCACAGGTATTTATTTTTTCTCTTTTTCAGAACAATGCCCATTGCCAGGAAGGGGAAAACTCCCAGTTCACTCCACATGGCCTGGTTGGAAACACTGTCCCAAGACCTAAGACCACCCGTCCTAATGGTCAGAGGAAACCAGAAAAATGTTCTTACTATGTACTGTCAGTAACATGCGAACCAATACCATGGATTCCAGAAGAGCAAGAAAAAATGGATAAAGATGCCGAAATATAAACATTCCATCCTCTAAATGTAAAATATGTAACAGTCTTCAAAATGAACACCGATACAGAGACATTGTAATAGAAAAAAAGACACCCACTTATGTATTGTATTCTATAGGTCTGAACACTGGATACACCTTTAGGTATCCTTTCTAGTATAAAGCGTTGTGTACTGTTTTGTTATTATTATTATTGGTTGGCTTTATATTGGTCAATTCTTATAAAGGTTGGCTCATTATACAGTTGTGCGCTGTCTGATACAAGGTAAGGCTAAACAATTCTGTTTTCTCTCAGTCATCATAACTTCTATTACACAATTGTTATAAATATGTATATAAAATAAGGTGCAGCAATGATATAAACAAAAAATAAATAAATGAAAAATGTGAACGACAAACAACTGTGACATAGAAGTTCCAATCTAGGAATATGAAAGTCCATAAACTGTGATTCACATCAAAATAAAGTGGATAGAAGAAAAGTCCATAGATTGTGATTTGCATCAAAATAAAGTGAGTAGAAAGGAAATCTTTATTTTTTTTGTTATAAATATGTGAAAAAAGTAGAACCTGTGAAATGTCCCGACACTTATGTGAATAAATATAGGCAGGGGGCCAGATTCAAGAAGCAATTGCGCCTGTGTAACCATAGGTTACACAGCGCAATTGCTTACTTGCTCCGGCGTAGCGAATGCTCCTGATTCAGGAACATCGCTACGCCGACTGCAGCCTTAAATCTGCGTGGCATAAGGCTCTTAGGCTGCATTCTAGCGATGACCGCTAGGGGGCGCTCCCATTGTGATCTGTGTATAGTATGCAAATTGCATACTAACACCGATTCACAACGTTGCGCGAGCCCTGCGTACGCAAATTACGTAGTTTGCGTACGTCGGGTTTCACGTAAGGTTACACATCCTAATAGCAGGCGCAGCCAATGTTATAGGATACCCACGTTCCCGCGTTGCGATATTTAAAATCTACGTCGTTTGCGTAAGTGAATCGTGAATGGTGCTGGACGCCATTCACGTTCACTTTGAAGCAAATGACGTCCTTGCGACGTCATTTGCCGCAATGCACGTCGGGAAAGTTTCCCGACGGAGCATGCGCTCTACGCTCGGCGCGCCCTCGCAATTTACGGAGCTACTGCTCCGTGAATCGAGGGCAGCGCAAAATATTTGCGGGGGCGCAGGGCAAAATCGTTGCCCTGTGCCTCTGCAAATAAAGCGCAAATGTACCTGAATCAGGGCCAGTGTAATCCTAATCACTGTCATAAAAAAGCTTTCTGGCATCTGTCCTCACAATTATCTTTGGGCTAGATTCAGCAAGAATTTACGCCGGCGTATCTATAGATACGCCGCGTAAATTCAAAGCTGCGCCGGCGTATGTTCTTTCTGTATTCAGAAAGCAAGATACGCCGAAATTAGGCTAAGATCCGACTGGCGTAAGTCTCTTACACCGTCGCATCTTAGGGTGCATTTTTACGCTGGCCGCTAGGTGGCGCTTCCGTCGTTTTTGGCGTAGAATATGCAAATGACCTAGATACGCCGATTCACAAACGTACGTGCGCCCGGCGGAATTTTTTACGTCGTTTGCTTACGGCTTTTTCCGGCGTAACGTTACTCCTGCTATATGAGGAGCAACCAATGTTAAGTATGGATGTCGTTCCCGCGTCGAATTTTGAATTTTTTACGTCGTTTGCGTTTGTCGTTCGCGAATAGAGCTGGACGTAATTTATGTTCACGTCCAAAGCAATGACGATTTGCGGCGGAATTTCGAGCATGCGCACTGGGATTCTTTCACGAACGGCGCATGCGCCGTTCGTAAAAAAATTAAAATACGCGGGGTCACCATTAATTTGAATAAAACACGCCCACATCATCCCCATTTGAATTAGGCGGGCTTACGCCGGCCCACATACGTTACGCCGCCGTAACTTAGGGCGCAAGTTCTTTATGAATAGGGAACTTGAGCCCTAATTTACGGCGGCGTAACGTATCGGAGATACGTTACGCCCGCACTAAATTACGCAGGGCTATCTGAATCTAGCCCTTTGTGTCCAGCTTACACTTAAGCCTCGTACACGCAATCAGATTTTCCGACGGAATTGTGTGATGGCAGGCTGTTGTCAGAAAATGCGACCGTTTGTACGCTCCATCGGACAATTGTTGTCGGATTTTCCGCCAACAAATGTTGGATAGAATGCTTTAAAATTTTCCGACAACAAATGTGTGTTGTGGGATTATCTGATTGTGTGCACAGAAGTCCTTCAAAAAAAAAAGTACAAACACGCATGCTCAGATGCAATTCTAACCATAACACAACATTAGCAGAAGTTGCCCAAAGGGTGGCGCTAAAGAGCTAAAAAAACACGTAGTTTTGTGTTGGCCAACAATTCTTTGCCTTTTGTATGCAATACACGTTCACGGCCAACGCCCTTCGGACAAAAGTATATGTATACAGTGGAACCTCGGTTAACGAGCGTTTCTCAATACTAGCGCTGTATTCTAAAAAATCCTAACTTGGTTTGCGAGTGTTGTCTCACAAGGCGAGCAGGATTCAGGCCAAAACGACGTGCAGTACTGCATTTGGCCTGAGGTGGAGGGGGGTGCCGGAGCCTAACGTCGCCGATCAGAAATGCACGGAAAGGCCCAAGGACAACTCGGCTCGGCAAACCTCAGAAAGGCTCGGGAACGGAGTCTTTCCGAGGTCAGCTGAGGTGTCCTCGGGCCTTTCCGGCTGTTTCCGAGGCTCTCACCTCTGGCCGCATGCGGTATTGCTTGCCATTGAAGTCAATGCGGAACACATTATTTTTGTTTCCATTGACTTCAATGGGGAAACTCGCTTTGATATGCAAGTATTTTGGATTACGAGCATTCTCCTGGAACTTTATGCTCGGAATCCGAGGTTCCACTGTATATACAGAATATATATAATGCACTTATGTCCGCACACAGATTTCATTCTAAGACTTCAATAAACTCTCTTGGTTTTGAATAAATGAAACTTCCAGAAAGATCTTTGAGAAGACAAGACACCTAATGTACAGGTTTATTCATTTTACTACTACGGCTAAAAATCATTATATTCCACCAAATGTTCAAGATTTTTTATTGGTATATATAGAGAGTTTATGGCCGCTTTCACACCGATGCGTCGGCGGTAAAGCGCCGCTATTTTTAGCGGCGCTTTAACCACTTGCCGCCTGCCAATGACATATTGACGGCAGCAAAGTGGTTGTAGAATCCTGACTGGACGTCATATGACGTCCTCAGGATTCTGAGCCGCTGCGCGCCCCCGGGGGCGCGCATCGCGGCAATCGTTGTTGCAGGGTGTCAGTCTCTCATGGAGACTCTTTACCACGTGATCAGCCGTGTCCAATCACGGCTGATCACGATGTAAACAGGAAGAGCCGTTGATGGCTCTTCCTTACTCGCATCTGACAGGTTTATCAGCGCAGCCCCCCCTCGGATCGCCACACTGGACCACCAGGGAAGCCCACCCTGGACCAGGGAAGGGCAAAAAAAAGGGGCAAAAAAAAAAAAGTCTGGAAAAAAAACAAAACATAAAAAAAAAAAAGATGCCAATCAGTGCCCACAAATGGGCACTGACTGGCAACATGGGTAAATCATTGCCGCCCCACAGTGTCCATCAGTGCCACCCCACAGTGTCCATCAGTGCCACCCCACAGTGTCCATCAGTGCCACCCCACAGTGCCCATCCATGCCCAGTGCCCACCTATCAGTGCCCGTCTGTGCCACCCATAAGTATTCATCAGTGCCACCCATGAGTGCCCATCTGTGCCGCCTATGAGTGCCCAGTGCCGCCCATCAGTGCCACCCATGAGTGCCCATCAGTGCCGCCCATGAGTGCCCATCAGTGCCGCCTATGTGTGCCCATCAGTGCCGCCTATGTGTGTCCATCAGTGCCGCCTATGAGTGCCCATCAGTGCCACATACCAGCGCCGCCAATCAGTGCCACCTCATCTGTGCCCGTCAGTACTACCTCATCGATGTCCATCAGTGCCATCTCATTGGTGCCCATCAGTGCCGCCATATCAGTGCCCGTAATTAAAAGAGAAAACGTACTTATTTACAAAAAAATTAACAGAAAAAAATAAAAACGTATTTTTAAAAAAAAAAATTCAGTCTTTTTTTAGTTGTTGCGCAAAAAAAAAAAAAACGCAGAGGTGATCAAATACCACCAAAAGAAAGCTCTATTTGTGGGGAAAAAAGGACGCCAATTTTGTTTGGGTACAGTGTAGCATGACCGCGCAATTGCCATTCAAAGTGCGACAGTGCTGAAAGCTGAAAATTGGCCTGGGCGGGAAGGTGTGTAAGTGCCCTGTATGGAAGTGGTTAACGTTGTTTTTGCGGAGGTATTTGGCCGCTATCGGGCGCTTTCAACCCTCGCTAGCGGGCGAAAAAGGGTTAAAACCACCTGCAAATCGCTTTGCCGGCGGTTTGGCCGCGCTGCCCACTCATTTCAATGGGCCGGAGCGGTGGAGGCGCCGTGTATACACCACTCCTTCACCGCTCCAAAGATGCTGCTTGCAGGAGTTGCCAGCGCATCGCCTCAGTGTGGGGGCCCTTGGGCTCTCACACTGAGGCTGCAGGGGGGCGTTTTTCAGGCGCTTTACAGGCGCGATTTTTAGCCCAAAAGCGCCTGAAAAACGCCCCAGTGTGAAAGGGGTCTAAAGGGAAGCAAACAAGGCGGAGTAACGGCCCCAAGTGGGGTCTCTCGTGCCACTAGGGAGGGGCGTCTCCAATTAAGGAATTCCATTGGTTTAACTGTTCCCTAAACAAGACACAGTCAAGACATTCCAGGAATGATGGAGGTCACAGTTGCTTGTGCCAAACTGTCAAGACATGAAATGTGTCAGCACCATGGCAGCTGCAGATCAACCAGAAACCAAGATGGCGGCTTCCTCGGCTTTAAAGGTTAGTAAGGTTTAGTTCCACTTCAAGTAATCAGCACAACCCAGGAAAGAGCAGCGCTGAAATATTACTTTCCAACAAATAAGAATTGATTGAGAAACCCGATTCCAGCGTTTTTAGAATTATCTTCAGATAGCGCAGGGAAGGGTTAGAGTCTCTCCCTCTTTTATTGCAGTTTGTGGCCCTATTGGGGAGGAGCGAGAATATACAATGTACCCCATAGGGGGGGGGGGGGGCCGGGATCTGGGGGCCCCCTTGTTATAGGTGCTTCCAAATTATGATAAGCCCCTCCCCCGCCCTAAAGCACCTTGACCCCATGTTGATGGGGACAAGGGTCTCTTCCCCACAACCATTGGCTGTGGTTGTGGGGTCTGCGGAGCATTGCACCTTTCACTGCAGAGAATCGCGTCTCTTCACTGCAGAGCATCACACCTTTCTCCCAGGGCTGCAGAGCATCACACCTTTCGCTACGGAGCATTGTGTCTTTCGCTGCAGAGCATTGTGCCTTTCTCCCAGGGCTGCAGAGCATCACACCTTTCGCTACAGAGCATTATGCCTTTCGCTGCAGAGCATCGCACCTTTCGTTGCAGAGCATTATACCTTACCTGCAGAGCATCGTGCCTTTCTCCCAGCTCTGCAGAGAATTGCGCCTTTTTTGCCCTTTTTTACAATTACACTTAAAAGTTACACAAACATTTCAGGGCATCGCGCCTTTTCGCTGAAGAGCACCACACTTTTCTCCCAGGGCTGCAGAGCATTGCGCCTTTTGCTACAAAGTATCGTGCCTTGCCCTGCAGAACATCACGTCTTCCTCCATCACACCTTTTGCTATAGAGCATTGCGCCTTTTGCTGCAGAGCATCGTGCCTTTTCTTGCAGAGCATCAGACCTTACCTGCAGAGCATCGCGCCATTCGCTGCAGAGCATCGTGCCTTTCTCCAAGAGCTGCAGAACACCGCGCCTTTTCTCTGCAGAGCATCACACCTTTCTCCCAGGGCTGCAGAGCATCACACCTTTCGCTACAGAGCATCGCACCTTTCGCTGAAGAGCATCGCGCCTTTCATTGTAGAACATTGCGCCTTTCTAAAAGGGCTGCGGAGAATCACGCCTTTTCACTGCAGAGCATCGTGCCTTTCTCCCAGGGCTGCAGAGCATCACACCTTTTGTTGTAGAGCATCATACCTTACTTGCAGAGCATCGCGCCTTTCTCCCAGGGCTGCAGAGCATAACACCTTTCGCTACAGAGCATCGCACCTTTCGCTGCAGAGCATCGTGCCTTTCATTGCAGAACATCACACCTTTCTACAAGGGCTGCAGAGCATCACGCATTTTCACTGCAGAGCATCGCGCCTTTCTCCCAGGGCTGCAGAGCATTGCGCCTTTCTCCCAGGGCTGCAGAGCATCGCACCTTTCGTTGTAGAGCATTATACCTTGGCTGCAGAGCATCACGCCTTTCTCCCAGGGCTGCAGAGCATTGCGCCTTTTTTGCCCCGATTGTGTCAGTCGCATAAATACATTTACACTTAAAAGTATTTTTCTGTCTTTAAAAAAAGGGGGAAAAAATTACATTTAAAAAGAAAGAAAAAAATGTATTTTTTTTAAACAAACTATTACCTGAGTCCGTCAAGTTTCGCTATGAAGGCAAATTGCGCCAATTTCCAAAATTGCGTCAAGTTCCGATGGTTGACAACCGCGCTATTACCCAATTGCGTCAAGTACCGCCGGTAATGAAAATAGTGTCAAGTTCCGATCTTTGACAGCAGCGATATTAACCAACTGGGTCAAGTACCGCCGATATTACAAATTGCGTTAAATTACACAAATTGCAACAATGGTCAAACATGCGTCAAGTTCCGATGGTTAAAGCCGTGCTATTACCCAATTGCGTCAAGTACCGCGGTTAAGGTAAATTGTGTCAAGTCCTGCGAATCGTGTCAAGTTCCGCAAATTGTGTCAAGTTCCCATGGTTGACATCGGCGCTATTAACTAATTGCGCCAATTACCACGGTTAAGATAAATCGCGTCAAGTTTAGCAAATTGCATCAAGTTACGGAATTGCGTCAAGTTCCGATGGTTGAAATCGGCGCTATTAACTAATTGCAACAAGCACAGTGGTTAAGGTAAATTGCGTCAAGTTTCGCGAATTGCGTCAAGTTCCGCGAATTGCGTCAAGTTTCGATGGTTGGCATTTGCGCTATTAACTAATTGCACCAAGCACTGGGGTTAAGGTAAATTGCGGCAAGTTCCGCGAATTGCGGCAAGTTTCGCAGATTGCGCCAAATCCCGCGAATTGCGTCAAGTACCGCAAATTGCGTCAAGTTTCGATGGTTATCATTTGCGCTATTAACTAATTGCAACAAGCACAGTGGTTAAGGTAAATTGCGGCAAGTTCCGCAAATTGCGTCAAATTTCGCTAATTGCGCCTAGTCCCTGCGAATTGCGCCAAAAACCGCGAATTGCATCAAGTTCCGCAAATTGCTCCAAGTTCCGGTATTTGACATTTTGTCCTAAATTTATGTAGAAATTTTATTTTTTAAAATATTTTTTTGTGATATGTTTTATAACTGAAAATAAAAAATATTATTATTATTATTATTATTAAAAAAAAAATAATAATAATAATAATAATAACAAAATAAAAGATCCCAGTGGGGATCAAATACCACCAAAATAAATCTCTATTTGTGGGGGAAACTGTAAATGTCATTTGTATACAGTGGCCCGGATTCAGAGAGCAATTGCGCCTGCGTAACCATAGTTACGCAGCGCAATTGCTTACTTGCTCCGGCGTTACGAATGCTCCTGATTCAGGAACATCGTAACGCCGACTGCAGCCTAAAATCTGCGTGGCATAAGGCTCTTATGCCACGCAGATTTTAGGCTGCATTCTTGCGATGACCGCTAGGGGGCGCTCCCATTGTGCTCAGTGTATAGTATGCAAATTGCATACTAACACCGATTCACAATGTTGCGCGAGCCCTGCGTACGCAAGTTACGGAGTTTCCGTACGGCGTCTTTAGCGTAAGGCTGCCCCTTCTAATAGTAGGGGCAGCCAATGCTAAAGTATACCCGCCGTTCCCGCGTCGTGAAATTTGAATTTCACGTCGTTTGCGTAAGTGATTCGTGAATGGCGCTGGACGCCATTCACGTTCACTTTGAAGCAAATGACGTACTTGCGACGTCATTTGCTGCAATGCACGTCGGGAAAGTTTCCCGACGCATGCGCTTTACGATCGGTGCGGGAACGCGCCTAATTTAAATGATTCCCGCCCCCTGCGGGATCATTTAAATTGCGCGCGCTTACGCCGGGCAGTTTTGCCGGCGCGCCCTCGCAATTTACGGCGCAAATTTGCGGGGGCGCAGGGCAAAATCGTTGCCCTGTGCCTCCGTAATTTATGCGCAAATCTTTCTGAATCCGGGCCAGTGTTGCATAATGATACAATTGCCAATTGAAGTAGCACAGTGCTAAATAGCAAAAATGTTCTGGTCATGAAAGGGTTAAAACCGTGCGGAGCTGACATGGGAAAAGAAAAAAAAAAGGATCCTTATCCTGGTGTGTTATCTTTGTGAAATTTGCCAATCTGAGGACAGCACATTTCATGGATGGGATTGTGTTTCTGAATGTGACATTTATCAATGGGAAGTAAAACGGAATATACTGGATTATTCCAGAAATTTAAATCTCAACAGTCATCTCCCCTCCCCCCCCCTCCCCCTCCCCTTCCCCGCAGAATAGAGAAAATTTGAAATTTGACAGTTGAAACAGCTGGACTTGTATACTTGCTATGACATCACAGCAATAATAAGGGGAGGAGTCATGTGATAATACTGCGATGTGATTGGACAGTGCCGCAATAAATAGCAGCCTCTCCGGGAGGAGGAGCACAGAAGAGTCCTGACTTCTCCTGAGTGAAGACGTGTTTTTCTGATCTCCTGAGATTTCTTCTTCTGACCTTTTTTCTGTGATTTTCTCTGCGTTTTTAACCAGTGAAAGGAGATAAAAGGATGATTCCTAAAAGCTCTGACACTAATAAGACCATGAATGTCGCAGCGATTAGAACCATCATGAGGAATGCTGTACCAGCTAGAAAGCCCATGAAAAATGTGGCAGTGGGAGACCCACCTCTTGTGACTCCCCCTAGCTGTGACACTAGAAACAGCATGAAACGTGTTACAGCCATTAGAAACATCATGAAAAATGCCTTACCATCTAGAGTGCCCATGAAAAATGCCGCAGCACAAGTCCCTGCTCTTGTGACTCCTCCGTGCTGTGACACTAGTAACACCATGAAACGCGTCGCAGCGATTAGAAACATCATGAGGAATGCCGCTCCATCTAGGAAGCCTATGAGGAATGCAGCAGTAGAGGTCCCAGCTCTTGTGACTCCCCCGAGCCGTGACATACAAGCGGTCCAGTTACAAGTCAGACCTCCACGCTGTGACAGCCAATCAACCTTCATCCTGCACCGTCTGCTCGGAGAAGGCGGATTCGGACAAGTAAGTTCTAATTTTCCCACCTAGAATTAGATTAGTAGCTCCACCCACAAAACAAATCCCTCCCCAGTAACTAGCCAATGTGTAGCAGCCACCCAAAACGGATCCAGCTACTGGTAGACTTAATGATGTCACTGTGACTCATGGAGGGGAGGAGCCAGGAACACAACATGAAGAAAGCTCTCCCTGTCATAGATATCAGAAGACGTCATGGCGCCTCGCAGCCTTCATCAATAACGACTTGTGACTCCTCCCCAATGCTAGTTCCATCCTTTCCCAATAATGAAGAACGTTCTTTCCTATAATAACACAAATGATTTTTCTCTTTTCTCTCATTCAGGTCTTTCTGGCAACTCATAGTGCAACCAAGAAGATCGTCGCCATCAAGTCCGTCGTGAAGACTTCAGATCAACGTGACGCCATTGAAACCGAGCTGAAGGTCATGCAGAAGGCGGAAGGGTGCCCATTCCTCACCCAGCTTCACATGACTTTTCAGACGCGCCATTCTGCCTGTTTCGCTATGGAATACGTCTCTGGAGGCGATCTGTTTGATTTCACCGTAAACTATTCGCCTCTTCCGGTTTCCGTCATAAGGTAAGTCTCATCACCACAATGACAATAGAAAGCAATCTTTACAAGAAATGTCCTTTTACAATCCAGGCTTTAGGAGTTTAGAATTCCATTGGACTCCATTAGAATGCTTAGAGCTACATCAGTCCACCCAGATGTGACGTAGATACTTTAGCGTAATGTCACTCCGCCCCCCATAAATATATGAGGGACACAATACACAGCAGGGGCCACCGCGCCGCTCCCAAGCTTAGATACTCTATATTATCATAGTAGGGTTGGGGTTCAAAGTAGACAGTTCATCCACATGCCATTCTGCAATGCCAGTTTCCCCAAAGCGGGCAAATTCTGCAAGTGATTCTAATTTATTATCGCTGTTTGCCGCTTTTTGGTTGCTATGGACGATCTCCAGTTTCCAGGCAGAAAGAAAAGTATTTATAATATAAAACTACATGCAGGGTACTGGACAAACCACTAGGGGCACAAGGGGTGTGAGATTATTGTATATAGTAATGTAATCTGTAAGATTACAGTGTACTGTATGTATTGTGTGTTTTTTACTTTTTGAATTTGGCGCCGTGCTCCGCCCCCGTGCGTCTCAGCGCTCGCAGGGAATGGCGCTCGGCACTGTGAATGGAGTGGAGGAGACACGGCCCGCACACACAGCGGGAAGACATCGCAGGATCCTGGGGACAAGGTAAGTAACTTTGCCTGGATCCTGCGATGCGATCCTGAGTGTGGCTCGGGGGTTACTGATTTTGGGCCAGATTCACATAGCCCGGGCGCAGCGTAACGTAACTGGTTTAAGTTACACCGCCGCAATTTTTCCAAGTTAGTGCCCGAACCACAAAGCACTTACCTGGAAATTTGCGGCGGTGTATCCTAAACCTGTCCGGCGCAAGGCGTGCCCAATCGAATGGGGCGAGTCCCATTTAAATTAGGCGCGCTCCCACGCCGGACCTACTGCGCATGCTCCGTTTCCTAACTCCCGCCGTGCTTTGCGCTCCGTGACGTAATTTTTTTAAACGGCGACGCGCGTAGCGTACTTCCGTATTCCTGGACGGCTTACGCAAACGACGTTGATTTTTAAATTTCGGCGCGGGAACGACGGCCATACTTTAGACAGCAATACACTTGCTGACTAAAGTCAAGGCACCAAAAAAAAAGTGTAACTTTGCGACGGGAAACTATACTAGCGGCGACGTAGCGAACGCGAAAAACCGTCGTGGATCAGCCGTAACTCCTAATTTGCATATCTGACGCTGGTTTACGACGCAAACTCCCCCCAGCGGCGGCCGCGGTACTGCATCCTAAGATCCGACAGTGTAAAACTATTACACCTGTCGGATCTTAGGGATATCTATGCGTAACTGATTCTATGAATCAGTCGCATAGATAGAAACAGGGATACGACGGCGTATCAGCAGATACGCCTTCGTATCAGCAGATACGCCGTCGTATCCCTTTTGTGAATCTGGCCCTATGGTACTGAAAATTCACCCCGAGCCACAACGGGATTACCGCCAAGGAGGTGGAGAGGTTTCTGATGCCGGGAGACGGAGCAGGGTTTCTGATGGTGTGACTGCCATGATTGGCTGTCACAGTGGTCACATGATCAGAGAGCTCCCAATCGCATGTAGAGATTGGGAGCTTTCCTTTAACCACCGGTAACTGTGCCGGGAGTGCATTCTCAGGACAGCTCTGTTTACATTCTGGTACCCATACATGCGACCTCTCATCGATAAGACCCACCCACCTAGAGGGCACATATATGCATACCACCAGCATGAAGGGGTTAGCACTTCTGGACCAATGATGTACCGGTACCTCATCACCCTGGTACTGATTTTTAGAGGTGGCGTCTAACTAACCGCTGGATTCATTTTATATGCAGCAGGAGGAGACTTCCTCCACTCCCGGAACCTTCCACAGCTTTCTCAGGCTCCTCCATCCTACCGGGAGACCCAGACGACCAGCCGCCACGTCTACTGGCTGGTCAGCTGAACAAAGCTGTGATTGGCTATGGTAACCCGGATGTGATGACATTGTGACCTAAAATTTTTAAGAAATCAAAATCATTCAAAAACACAGATCTCGGTGTTGTGGATGCTTTTAAGGGCAGAGGAGAGACTTGGGGTCTTCTAGTACCGGTCACATGCCTATTACTGTGACAAGCATGTTTATAGCCTGGATCCTACCAATGGGATCTCCCAGGAGATTCCAGAATTTGGGATCTGGTAAAACCAGAAATGGCGAGCAGGAGCCATACCCAGAACTCCGACCGTACGGTCACCTAAATAACCACAAAGGTGGGACCGGTAATGGGATAGAGCCAGGTACCCCCTCCCCCTACCCATGAATAATGTTTCTACTTAAATCTAATGACTGTAAAATGTAATTCCTTCAGAATCAATATTTTTTCTCTTTTATAGATTCATTGCGGCGGAAATATCCTGCGGATTGGAGTTCCTCCACGAGCGCGGCATCGTTCATAGAGACATCAAGAGAGAGAACATCCTACTGGACAACAAAGGTCATGTCCGCATTGCAGACTATGGATTGGCAGTAATGGATCTGTATGGCGATAGGACGGTGACGGGAGTAGCCGGAACAATTGGATACATGGCACCAGAAGTAAGTCACCCTCTTTTTACCCATCACTAGGCCTCATCTATTCAGTATATCACAATCCAATCACTATCCCTCTGATACTTGTAATATGAACATTTTAGACTGTATACAGAACACTGTAATGTAAATCACCTGATTGGTAATCATTAGGGTCTTAAAATCTTTTTTATAATTTGTTAATATATGTCCATGGGGGGGGGGGGGGGGCAGCCATTGCATAGGCCGGCTCTGCCTCCTGGTTTAGCTGTTGGGCACAGTGATTGTTCTTTGCTATTTCTCTTGCTTAAAGCGAGCCTAGCTACAATCTCTATAATAATGGACATATGAAATAGTAAACATATAAAAATTTAAAAAGCTGCATCAAGGTTAATGTTCCAATGATTTCTACTGGAGAGCAGATATCACTACCTGCTCTCTGTTACACTCTGCAGAATGACGGCCCATTCATTAAATGCATGCCACTGTGTAGAGCCTGTGGTATCCTATGAAGTTCTGTATACTTGGCATAACAAAGAGAACCCTGATTTGATTGGGGGAGTCACATGACTAGGCTCTCGCTTAAGTTTTTTTTTTTTTAATATTTACACCCATTCCCTGTAATAGCACTCAAAGTCCCAATTCCACCGCTGTGCTTTATGAATGTCATTTTTATTAATGTAGCGCTATTGTCACAGGAAGGACATACTGCTGCTTTGTAAATGCCTCCCTTAGAATACATGTTCAATAAATATATATTATTGTTTCCCCTATAAAAGGAATGTAAGTTTGTAGGAACTAAGTAACTGATTTCTCTTCTCTGATTGGCAGGTTATAAACGGCGACTTCTACCAGTTTGAACCCGACTGGTTTTCCATGGGAGTTGTCATATACATCATGGCTACAGGAACCAAGCCATTCTGTAACCGTACCACCCAGGAATACAGGAAGGCTGTGAGTTATGAAGATCCCGTTTACCCCCCGGACATGGACCAACACCTGAAGAACTTCATAGATGGAGTAAGTACAAGACGTTTTCTAATTCTGAAGAGGCACAGGGAAGGTTTCTAGGCCTACTGCTGCTGCTTTAGGGGTATAATGTGGGGGAGGGGGGGTTGCCAAGTTTGGTTGTCAGCTGGACTGTTGAGTATTTTGGCTTTTCATCCCATGGTGAACAGCCAATGGGAATACTTCATCCTGGAGCTGAGGGCTCAGAAGATGCCACATGGGGTCAATCACTTTATGAGGTTATTAAAGCAGAACTCCTCCCCATTTACTATTGTTTTGAACATAGTGGGGAGGATTAGATCACCTGTCATCATTGTAATCTTGTCTGTGTCCCTGTTGTGGACATTTTGTTTCATATCCTGTCCTGGGGACACGGAAATCCCACCAAGGAGGGACACAGAAAGCAACCTAACAGAGAGGTTCTAACCCTTTCCAACTCCATTCATCAAACTGCTTTTATCGTCCTGTGCTGATAAATTATGTTAATGAGAAGAAAAAAAGATCTTTAAAAAAATCCAATCTCCTCCCTTTTCTTGCGGCTCTAATTCTACTTTAAGTGTCACCGCCAATCTAAAGAGCTCAGGGAGTTAGAAGCGATCTAATGGCGGCACATCATAAAGTGTACTCATTTGTTGTGCTGGAATATAATATGAATTCCATCCATGTCAGCGGACATCCAGCACCTGTACTTGGCTATATGTGTCTTCACATGCTATGATCGTCCAATGGGTGAAAGGACCGCCCAGGAGGAGACGCACTGTAGTCAAAGTTTTTTTTTTTTTCCTAAAAAGTGCAAAATTAACTCAAAATAACTCTTAATTTCTCTTTTATAGCTTCTATGCAAATGTCCAGAGAAGAGGCTTGGAGTCGGCAGAGACATAAGACGGCATTTATTCATGAGGCTCATCAATTGGAAGTCGCTGGAACAAGGGAAAGGATGGCCACCTTTCTCAGTAGCCCAGGTAAGTACACAAATCTTTATAGGATGAGGATTTAAAAAGAAGATTGTTACACATTGTAAGGAGCATTGCTGTGTCCTTACAGCTAATGTAGGGGGTACAGACATATCCCAGCCTGCAGGAAAACCTCACAGACTAATCAGTCAATACAGAGGAACCTCGGATTACAAGCATAATCCATTCCAGGAGAATGCTTGTAATCCAAAGTACTCGCATATCAAAGCAAGTTTCCCCATTGAGGTCAATGGAGACGAAAATAATTTGTTCCGCATTGACTTCAATGTCATGTAATACCACATGCGGCCAGAGGTGGGGGGGTGCCGGAGAGCCTCGGAAACGGGCAGAAAGGCCTGAGGGCACCTCGGTTGACCTCGCAAAGACTCCGTTCCTGAGCTTTGCTGAGGTCAGCCGAGCTGTCCTCCGGCCTTTCCGTGCATTTCCAAACAGCGGCGATCAGCGCTGTTAGGCTCCTCTCGGCTCCGGCGCCCCCCACCTCAGGCCAAACGCAGTACTGCACACCGATTTGGCCTGAATCATGCTCGTTTTGCGAGACAACACTCGCAAACCGAGTTACGATTTTTAAAAATATAGTGCTTGTATTGCAAAATGCTCGTTAACCGCGTTACTCGCAATCCGAGGTTCCGCTGTATTTCATTTTCTACAGGAGAAGTAAATAAGAATGAAACTTTCTATGCAACAGACACAATGGGGATGATTTACTAAAACTGGAGAGTAAAAAATCTGATGCAGCTGTGTATGGTAGCCAATCAGCTTCTAACTTTTTGCTTGTTCAATAAAGCTTTGACAAAAAAAATGCCAGCTGATTGGTTACCATGCAGAGCTGCACCAGGTTTTGCACTCTCCTGCTTTAGTAAATAAGCCCCATTGGTGCACAGCTGGGAGTGACAGTTGAAGTGAGAAGGTGCAATGGTTCATAATACAATCTCTGGGCTGTCTAGGACATTTGGCTCTGACCATCATGGTGTGGTGGAAGGCAGGGGACCAGACATGTAGTTTGCTTCTAGATTTGTATCCTATCTGCTCCTCCACTGCATGGAAAGAGGAAGAAGGTTCCAAGTCGTATTAAAGAAGTTGGTCAATGTTAAAGCCCAATTTAAAAAATAAAAAAATTGCACAGTAGGCAACCCCCACCCCCACCCACCCTGCCCTCTAATGTTTTATTGCTTGTAAACTCTAGGGGCAGAGAAAGAGGAACCTCGCCCTCACCTCTCTGCATCACCATGTACAATACAGGCCTATCAGTCCTACATTGTATGTGAGGTAAGCATGTGACCGTGGCTGGGAAAGCTTAGAGAGGGTCTGTGAGGGACCGGCATAGATGAAGGCTGTCCAAAGCAAGGAATAAATGATTACACCTTATTCCTCTACCCCTAGGCAAAAAATCCCCCCCCCCCCCCCCCCCACACACACACACACAAATACTGCAAAGGATAATTTATACGTGTTTCTGGAATTGGACTTTAAGCAATATCCTGATATTTACTCAGGTCATAGATCTATGAATACAGAATCTCATATTTGTCTTTTCATTTTGCAGCCCTTGGACATGGACATGGAAACATCCTGTCGACTTCCTCCATCAGCGATCGATGTAAAGGCATTGGAAATTCCAGGAAGAAAAATACACATTCCTGGATTCTTAAACATCGACAGGCTGTGAGGAGGCCTGTCTTGCTGTCAACCTGTACTGTCATGCCTGTCAACATGTAGTGTGTAGTGTGGTGTGTGTTGTGTGTGTTGTTTGTAGTGTGTGTAGTGTGTGTAGTGTGTAGTGTGTAGTGTGTATGGTGTGTGGTGTGTTGTGTGTGTTGTTTTTAGTGTGTGTAGTGTGTAGTGTTTAGTTGACAGTGCCTGCCAGCAGGGTGCCAGCCAGCAAGCCACCCACAGCAGGGTTCCAGCAAGCCACCCATAGCAGGGTGCCAGCCAGCAAGCCCAACCACAGCAGGGTGCCAGCCAGCAAGCCCACCAACATCAGGGTGCCAGCCAGCAAGTCCACTCACAGCAGGGTGCCAGACAGAAAGCCACCCATATCAGGGTGCCAGCCAGCAGACCCACCCACAGCAGGGTGCCAGCCAGCAAGCCCAACCACAGCAGGGTGCCAGCCAGCAAGCCCACCAACATCAGGGTGCCAGCCAGCAAGTCCACCCACAGCAGGGTGTCAGCCAGAAAGCCACCCACAGCAGGGGGCCAGCCAGCCACAGCAGGGTGCCAGCCAGCAAGCCCACCCACAGCAGGATGCCAGCCAGAAAGCCATCCACATCAGGGTGCCAGCCAGCAAGCCCACCCACATCAGGGTGCCAGCCAGCAAGCCCATGCACATCAGGGTGCCAGCCAGCAAGCCACCTGGGGGGGGGACAGGTGTGCAGGGGGGTACAAAGGGGGAACAGAGATGTGTTTGGGGGGGGCAGGTGTGCAGGGGGGTACAAAGGGGGAACAGAGATGTGTGCAGGGGGGGCAGGTGTGCAGGGGGTACAGATATGTGTATGTGGGGGGGGGGCAGATGTGCAGGAAAAACAGATATGTGTGGGGGGGTTTGAGGAGAACAGAGGTGCGGAGGGCGGTGCTGAGGGGAACAGATGTGTAGGGGGTACAGAGATGATCTGATATGTGTGTGAGGGGTTTGAGGAGAACAGAGGTGCAGAGGGGAACAGGCATTCAGGGTGATACAGTGATGGGGTGATCTGAGGTGCGAAGGTGAAAGAATTGTGGTGATATGAGACCTGAAAATACAGGAACTGGGGTGATTTGATCAGATGTACAAAGATAAAAAAAAAAAAAGGAGCCACCCACAGCAGGGTGAAACCAGCAAGCCCACCCACATCAGGGTGCCAGCCAGCAAGCTCACGCACAGCATGGTGCAAGCGAGCAAGCCAGCCACAGCAGGGTACTAGCCAGTAAGCCACCAGCAGCAGGGTGCCAGCCATAAAGCTCACCCACATCAGGGTGCCAGCCAGCAAGGCCACCCACAGAAGGGTGCCAGCCAGCAAGCCCACCTGCAGCAGGGTGCCAGCCAGCAAGCCCACATAAAAAAAAACTGAACTGTACAAAAGGAACCACCCTCAGCAGGGTGCCAGCCAGCAAGCCCACCCTCAGCAGGGTGTCAGCCAGCAAGCCCACCCACAGCAGGGTGCCAGCCAGCATGCCCACCCACATCAGGGTGCCAGCCAGCAAGCCAGACACAGCAGGGTACTAGCCAGTAAGTCACCAGCAGCAGGGTGCCAGCCATGAAGCCCACCCACATCAGGGTGCCAGCCAGCAAGCTCACGCACAGCATGGTGCAAGCGAGCAAGCCAGCCACAGCAGGGTACTAGCCAGTAAGCCACCAGCAGCAGGGTGCCAGCCATAAAGCCCACCCACATCAGGGTGCCAGCCAGCAAGGCCACCCACAGAAGGGTGCCAGCCAGCAAGCCCACCTGCAGCAGGGTGCCAGCCAGCAAGCCCACATAAAAAAAACTGAACTGTACAAAAGGAACCACCCTCAGCAGGGTGCCAGCCAGCAAGCCCACCCTCAGCAGGGTGCCAGCCAGCAAGCCCACCCACAGCAGGGTGCCAGCCAGCATGCCCACCCACATCAGGGTGCCAGCCAGCAAGCCAGCCACAGCAGGGTACTAGCCAGTAAGCCACCAGCAGCAGGGTGCCAGCCATGAAGCCCACCCACATCAGGGTGACAGCCAGCAAAGCCACCCACAGAAGGGTGCCAGCCAGCAAGCCCACCTGCAGCAGGGTGCCAGCCAGCAAGCCCAAAACTGAACTGTACAAAAGGAACCACCCACAGCAGAGTGCCAACCAGCAAGCCCAACCTCAGCAGGGTGCCAGCCAGAAAGCCCACCCACAGCAGGATGCCAGCCAGCATGCCCACCCACATTAGGGTGCCAGCCAGCAAGCCCACCCACATCAGGGTGCCAGCCAGCAAGACCACCCACAGCAGAGTGCCAGCCAGCAAGCCCATGCACAGCATGGTGCCAGCCAGCAAGCACACCCACATCAGGGTGCCAGCCAGCATACACACCCACATCAGGGTGCCAGCTAGCAAGCCAGCCACAGCAGGGTACTAGCCAGTAAGCCACCAGCAACAGGGTGCCAGCCATGAAGCCCACCCACATCAGGGTGCCAGCCAGCAAGGCCACCCACAGAAGGGTGCCAGCCAGCAAGCCCACCTGCAGCAGGGTGCCAGCCAGCAAGCCCAAAACTGAACTGTACAAAAGGAACCACCCACAGTAGAGTGCCAGCCAGCAAGCCCAACCTCAGCAGGGTGCCAGCCAGCAAGCCCACCCACAGCAGGATGCCAGCCAGCATGCCCACCCACATAAGGGTGCCAGCCAGCAAGCCCACCCACATCAGGGTGCCAGCCAGCAAGACCACCCACATCAGGGTGCCAGCCAGCAAGACCACCCACAGCAGAGTGCCAGCCAGCAAGCCCATGCACAGCATGGTGCCAGCCAGCAAGCACACCCACATCAGGGTGCCAGCCAGCAAGCCCACGCACAGCATGGTGCCAGCCAGCAAGCAAGCCACCCACAACTGCACTGTACAAAAGGAGCAACCCACATCAGGGTGCCAGCCAGCAAGCCCATCCACATCATGGTGTCAGCCAGCAAGCCCATCCACAGCAGGGTGCCAGCCAGCAAGCCCATGCACAGCATGGTACCAGCCAGCAAGCCCTCCCACATCAGGGTGCCAGCCAGCAAGCCCACCCACATCAGGGTTCCAGCCAGAAAGCCCACCCACAGCAGAGTGCCAACCAGGAAGCCCACCCACATCAGGGTGCCAGCCAGCAAGCCCACGCACAGCATGGTGCCAGCCAGCAAGCCAGCCACAGCAGGGTACCAGCCAGTAAGCCACCAGCAGCAGGTTGCCAGCCATGAAGCCCACCCAAATCAGGGTGCCAGCCAGTAAGACCACCCACAGAAGGGTGCCAGCCAGCAAGCCCACCTGCAGCATTGTGCCAGTCAGCAAGCCCACATACAAAAAGAACTGCACTGTACAAAATGAGCCACCCACAGCAGAGTGCCAGCCAGCAAGCCCACCCAGATAAGGGTGCCAGCCAGCAAGCCCACCTACATCAGGGTGCCAGCCAGTAAGCAAGCCACCCACATCAGAGTGCCAGCCAGCATGCCACCCACATCAGGGTGCCAGCCAGCAAGCCCACCCACATCTGGGTGCCAGCAAGCAAACCCACCCACAGCAGGGTGCCAGTTAGCAAGCCCACCCACAGCAGGATGCCAGCCAGCAAGCCCACCCACAGCAGGGTGCCAGCCAGCAGGCCCATCCACATCAGGGTGCCAGCCAGCAAGCCCACCCACAGCAGGGTGCCAGCCAGCAAGCCCACATACAAAAAAGAAAAAAAACGATATGTATTGTGATTTATTGTAAAAAAAAAATATTTCTGAAAATAAAATAATTTGAAAAAAAAAAAAAAACTGCACTGTACAGAGGAGCCTTGACGAGGCAGTGCAGCTTCCACATACATTTGCAAATGTGTGCAATGTGACTGCCTGCACGGGGATGCACAGAGCGCCTGTACCCCTCACACAGGGATGCACAGAGCGCCTGTACCCCTCACACAGGGATGCACAGAGCGCCTGTACCCCTCACACAGGGATGCACAGTGCGCCTGTACCCCTCACACAGGGATGCACAGAGCGCCTGTACCCCTCACACAGGGATGCACAGAGCGCCTGTACCCCTCACACAGGGATGCACAGAGCGCCTGTACCCCTCACACAGGGTATGGATTCATACACCTTGTGTGAACGAGGCCTTAGGACCGCACTTTCAGAGCAGCCTTGGCAAAGGAGTGCAGCTTCCCCATTTGCAAATGTGTGCAACTAAGACCTCTGTTTGTGCCTTTTTTTTTTATAATCAAATTTTTTTTTTTTTATTAACAATATTCCTTACAACATTATACATTCTTATGTTCCGTCATTTACTTGCTAGAAACAGTTTAACATTGCAGGGAAAATCTAAGATTGTCATATAAAAAAAAACTATCAATTATTCAACCCCCCCCCCCCAAAAAAAAAAAAAGGTATGAAAAGAAGAAAAAGAGAAGAAAAAAATATATATAATTCACCTCTCCTCCTCTGTCTCACCCCTCGCTGCAGTGGGGTATATTCACTCTGTCCCCACTGTGTCCTTCTGTATCCCGCGAAAAAAGTGGGAGAGAGAAAAGGAAAGAAAAAACACCCCCTCCTACTTCCACGAGACCACTATTGGCCCTTGTGTCTGTTCTTTTTGTGGAGAAAATAAATAAATAAAATAAAATATATACATAATAAATATATAGTAATATTAGTTAACCTTGTGCCTAGTGGTTGACTATTATCTCCTGTGATTATGTGTATCGGCCTACATGGCCTTTCCCCCAATTAACGTAACATAGTGCAAATAGTTAGAAAGTCATAAAGGAGAGATTTACCCCTGTAAAATAAAGGGAGGTGTAATCCCCTCCCAACACCTCATAAGAGGCCACTAGTGGCCATAGTGTTAATGTATATCTATATATAATTATACCTTGTGAAGAGAATATCTTCAACTATGTTTACTTTCTAGTGGTCCTTTTGACCTACTTCCCACTTTAGGTGACTTACCCACAGGGCCGCCATCAGGAATTATGGGGCCCCTTACACAGCTTCAGGCATGGGCCCTCCTGGAGCAGAGAACCGGGGGGGGGGGGGTGCTGCCGCCTGAAATTGAGAAGCGGGGGGTGGGGCCGCCGCGAATTGAGAAGTGGGGGGGCCCTTTACACAAAAAAGAAGAAATAAAGGAAAAAATATATAAAAAAAGGGGGGCAGCCATCCGGGGACCTCTGGGCCCTTTAATAAAAATAAAAAATATATATATATTTTTTTAAAAAGGGGGTTGCCATCTGGGGCCCTGGGGACATCTGGGCCCTTTAATAATATATATATATAAATAAATTACAAAAAAGGGGGGTTGCCATCCGGGACCTCTGGGCCCTTTAATAAAAATGAAAAAAAGAAACCTCTGGGCCCTTTAATAATAAAAAAAATCTATATATGTAAAAAAATAAAAAATAAACATTTATGAAAAAAAAGGGGGGTTGCCATCCAGGGCCCTGTGGACCTCAGGGCCCTTTAATAAAAAAAATAAAATAAAAAAATATATATAAACAAAAATAAAAAAATAAGCATTTATATAAAAAAAAGGGGGGTTTGCCACACATGGGGCCCTGGGGACCTCTGAGCCCTTTAATAATAATAAAAAAATATATATATATATATATATATATATATATATATATATATATATATATATATATATATATATAAAATATATATATATATAAATATAAAAAATATATATATTTTTTTATAAAAAAAGGGGGGTTGCCATCCGGGGCCCCTTATTAATAATAATAATAATAATATTATATATATATATGGGGACCTCCGGATCTCTAAAAAAATAAAAAATGGCTCTTTATTAAAAAAAAAAAAAAATATATAAAATATATATTTTTTTTTATAAAAAATAAATAAAAAAAGGGGGGGTTGCCATCCGGGCCCCTTACAGGTGTAATGCCTGTACCCCCCTGATGGCGGCCCTGCTTACCCATCTCCTTCGCCCCCCCAAGGTGATACTATTGAAGTGAGAAAAAAAAGAAAAGACAACAAAAACCAACAACCACCAAGAAAAAAAAAAAGGAAACACCTCTATCCTCATTCGACTTAAAATCCCTCCTCTCCTATATTCGTCCTACTCCTTTTCCCACCCCAAACCCCTCCCTACCACCCCTAATTTGCCGTGACTACATTCCCTCTCTCTCTCCTAGTTAAGACTGTACATCCTACTCCACCCCTTTCGGGCTATAAAAAAAAAAAAAAAGAAGGGGACTCCAAGGGAGATCAGCAAGGAGGAAAGAAGGGAAAAAAAAAAACACAACTAGGTAAAACAACGACTCTGGTCAACGATCATAATTTCCTTATCCCTCTATAATTAAAGCCATATACGACTACCCTGGGGACCTCGCATATCTGAAATGTAGTTCTCCATCTTCTCCTGGGGCTCATGGAGATTGGAGAACTACAAGTCCCAGCAGGTTTTACATACTATAAGGCCGAGAAACTCGACGGGCAAAACACATCGTTTTGCTTGTCGAGTTCCTTGTGAAGCCGCCGAGGATCTCGGCGAGCCAAATTTTCCCATTCCCGTCAAGGAAATAGAGAACATGTTCTCTTTTTGGCCCGTATCTCCTTTGAGAATCTGGCCCATAATGTTTGGGGTTCTGGGTAATTTTCTAGCAAAAAATTATTTTAACTTGTAAATAACAAGTGGGAAAAATACGCCTTAAGTGGTTAAGGTCTGGTTCAGGTGTGGATTTAGGCAAAAATTTAGACCCGAATCGCACCTGAACCGGTGAACAGACACGCACCGACCCCAGGAATGAACCCGCAGCCGCACATATGTGAACACGGTCTAATTGTAATGCCTGACATACTCAATAGATGGGGCTATCTCACCATATACAGAACTGCTTAACTCACAACAATACAGGATTTTCTCTTCATATGTAACACTGTACTGCATGTTTTTCTAAACAGATTACAATTACAAATGTGTAGCACTTCCTAGTTAGGTTACTAAGGAAAATTTTGTTTTTTGCCTCTGAAGCCAGAGGAGCTTGATTGCTTGCTCTGTTGCCTGTGGGTTTCATTGTTTCCTCCCTGTTTTTTTAACCTCCCTGGCGGTATGATTCTGTCTGGAATTACGTACCAAAAGCGGTACAATTATTTTGCAAGGAAATTTGGCGTTTTATATTGTAGGCCTGTAATTTTTAGAAATAACTCACTTAAATCTGACCAAACAAGAGTCTAGTAGGCATCCCGGGTATGATTTTTTTTTTAAAACAAAATTATAAATTATAATATAATAAATAATTATAAATAATTATAACAAATAATAATATAATTATAATAAAAATGATTCAATAATGTAATCAACTCAAAATCACTGAAATTTGCTCAGTTGCAGAATTGTCGCTGTCATTACTTTTATTTTTTTATGACGAATTTCCCCACAAATCGCTATCGCACAATTCTGCAAGTGATTATAATTTATTATCACTGTTTTCTAGCTGATCTAAAACCATTTTTGACATAAAGGGACACTTTTGGACAATCTACAGTTTTTAGGCAGAAAGAACAGTATTTATTATATAAAAGTACATGTAGGGCACTGGGCAGACCACTAGGGACAAGGGGGGTGTGTATTTTTTACATACAGTACTGTAATCTATAAGATTACAGTATACTGTATGTAAAGTGTTTGTTTACTTTTTTGAATTTGGCGCCGTTCTCCGCCCCCGTGCGTCGTAACGTCGCAGGGAACGGAGATCGGCGGCACACGGGGACACTGTGAATCGAGCGAGGAGGTCCCGCTCGCTCACACAGCGGGGTGGCATCGCTGGATCCAGGGACAAGGTAAGTAACTTGCCTGTGGATCCAGCGAGAAGGTAAGCCGCGCCGCTGCACACTCTGCATGTCCACCCCGAGCGTGACTCGGGGATACCGATCCTAACATTGGAAACCTACCCCGAGTCACGCTCGGGTTTACCGCCAAGGGGGTTAAGAAACTTCCATAGCTTGAGATGGGAAAATTCACATCCCAGCCTGAATATTTACTACTCTCTGCCCAATCCCTGAGGAGGTGTACCCAGTAGTTGGGGAGAGAAGGGGTAAATAGGCTGAATCCTGGACAGACGGGGTCATTGGTGGTTGGTCATCCTACCTGCAAGGATGGACTAGGGTGATCACATTTCCAAACTGCCATTCAGGGACACCCCCCTCCTTCACAAAACAATTGCCAATTTTAAATGCTTATATGCAAGTAATTGGCCATAATAAGAGTATGGGGGTCTGGGTACGGCCTTGGGGGACATTTTTCTCAATGCAAAAAATGATTTTAAAAATTATTGTTTTTTTTCACGAGCAGTGATTATAATGATGCTTAACCACTTGCTTACTGGGCACATATACCCCACTCCTGCCCAGGTGAAATTTCAGCTTCCGGCACTGCGTCGCTTAAACTGACAATTGCGCGGTCGTGCGATGTGGCTCCCAAAAAAAATTGACGTCCCTTTTTCCCCACAAGCAGAGCTTTCTTTTGGTGGTATTTGATCACCTCTGCGATTTTTATTTTTTGCGCTATAAACAAAAAAGAATGACAATTTTGAAAAAAAATACAACATTTTTTACTTGTTGCTATAATAAATAGCCCAATTAAAAAAAAAAAAAATATTTCAGTCTAGGCCGATACATATTCTTCTACATATTTTTGGTAAAAAAAATAAAAAATCGCAATAAGGGACTGGTTTGCGCAAGTTATAGCGCCTACAAAATAGGGGACAGAATATTTTTTTATTATTATTTTTTTTTTACTAGTAATGGCAGCGATCTGCGATTTTTATTGGGACTGCGACATTATGGCGGACACATCGGACACTTTTGACACATTTTTGGCACCATTCACATTTATACTGCGATCAGTGCTATAAATATGCACTAATTACTGTATAAATGTGACTGGCATTGAAGGGGTTAACACTAGGGGGTGAGGAAGGGGTTAAATGTGTACCCTATATAGTGTTCTAACTGTGGGGGAAGGGGGGTGACTGGGGGGGGGGGGTGACCGA
Organism: Rana temporaria; assembly: GCF_905171775.1. Classification (NCBI taxonomy): domain Eukaryota; kingdom Metazoa; phylum Chordata; class Amphibia; order Anura; family Ranidae; genus Rana; species Rana temporaria. Next base: position 131,759,945 of record NC_053499.1, on the reverse strand, counting down.
TCTGTGTCTCTATGTACAAGAGACACAGATCGGTCTCCTCTCTCCCTGACAGCACCGCTGTCTGTGAGAGCTGGCAATGAGAAATTATCTCATATGTAAACATATGAGATCATCTCTTATTGGCCGCACAGATCGCCTACCAAACGGCCACTCCGATTGGTCGTTCATGGCGATCTGTGATTGGCTGTGTCCAAGGGACACGGCCAGCACAGAAGTTCCCCGCTGCGTGCTCGGGAGCGCGCGCGGGGAACGAGGAAAGGGGCAGCCGTAAAAAGACGGCGTCCCAGAGAAGTAGAGCCACCCTGCGGCCATATATAGTCGTACGGCCAACGGGAAGTGGTTAAAGTGCAACAATAAAAATGAACAATTCCTCTAAATATAGTGCCTGGGGGGTCCCCTTAGTCTGTCTGTAAAGTGGCGCATGTGTACCATGTATAGAACATGCTGCAGCAAAAAATAAATTTCTAAAGACAAAAAGGGGCAAATCACATTTAAATTGACTCACAGTTGCAATTGCTGGCACCCGCATATTGAAAAAAAAAAGCAAAAAAAAAACGTAGTAACCCCCCCCCCCCCAATCCTGGTTGGGCGCAGTGCATAGTAGGGCATTTGGTGGGGTGAACACCCTGGGATGGGAAACAGACAGTTCCCATCGTCAGCTCATCAGGTGGCTGTCAGTTTCATTCCGGGACACTGTATTGTCCTGGAATGAAGGTGCCCGGGACCCGGGACAGACCTGCAAAATGGTCACCCTAGGATGGACTACTGATGCTCCAGGGGGCTGCTTGCCCCTGGAGCCCTCTAAGACTGGTCGCCTGGACTGCTCTGTGCTATGGACAGAGCCTATCAACAAGATCTCCCTCCTGGGTCTGTGAGTAGAGCCTGAACACTGTGCTGCAGTTATCCATGGTCCCCAGCTGTGGAAGTGTGGACTGCTCCAGCTATCCCAATTTTCCCAAACTTTCTTGTGGTCCTTCGCTGCAAGAGTTACGGCCCGTACACACGATCGGATTTTCCAACGGGAAAAATGTGATGACAGGCTGTTGTTGGAAAATCCGACCGTTTGTATACTCTATCGGATTATTGTTGTCGGATTTTCCGCCAACAAATGTGGGATAGCATGCTTTCAAATTTTCCGACAACAAATGTGTGTACACAAGTCTGTCGGAAAAAAACTCCAAAGTACAAACACGCATGCTCAGACGCAATGCTCAACATGACACAACATTAGCAGATACCCAAAGGGTGGCGCTAAAGAGCTGAAAAACCACATCGTTTTGTGTTTGTTGGCCAACAAATCTTTGCTATTTGTATGCAATACAAGTTCACGGCCAATGCCCTTCGGACAAAAATCCGCTGCTTCAGTCTATTACTATAGTGCTAAACGTCATTGGTCACTGTCTTCAGCTGTGAACCTAGTGACTTGCTGCTATAGAAAGAAGTGTCCTCAGCTTAAATTTGCACTTAAACAGGTAGATTCAGGTAGGGGCGCGCTAATTTGCGGCGGTGTAGCCTAGCGTGTTTACACTACGCCGCCTTAAGTAAGAGAGGCAAGTACTGTATTCTCAAAGTACTTGCCTCCTTACTTAGGGCGGCGTTGTGTAAACGCGGCGGGCGTAAGGGCGCCTAATTCAAATGGGTTGGAGGGGGGTGTGTTTAATGGTAATGAGGCTTTACCTCACGTTTTTGAAGTTTTTTGGCCACTGCGCATGCGCCGGGCGCCTACATTTCCCAGTGCGCATTGCGGCTAAGTACGGCGTACGGGCCTATTGATTTCAACGTGGACGTAAACGACGTAACTCCCAATTCGCGGACGACTTACGCAAACGACGTAAAAAATTCGAACCTTGCGGCGGGAACGGCGGCCATACTTTAACATTGTTATTCCACCTAATAGGTGGAATAACTTTAGGCCTCCTAAGGCCTTACGGAAACGGCGTAAATCGACTGTGGCGGCCGGGCGTACGTTTGTGAATCAGCGTACAAACTCATTTACATAATCTACGCCGACCGCAATGGAAGCGCCACCTAGCGGCCATCCGACAAATTGCAATCTAAGATAGGGCGGCGCAAGCCGTCGTATCTTAGATATGTTTAAGTGTATCTCTGTTTGGGCATACGCTTAAACATACGTCGGCGTAGATTCTGAGTTAGGCCGGCTTATCTACTGATAAACCGGCCTAACTCTTACTGAATCTACCTAAAAATTATTGTAATGCCCTGTACACACGAGCGGAATTTCCGTCTGAAAAAAGTTGGATGTTTTTTTCCGACGGAATTCCGCTTAAGCTTGGCTTGCATATACACGGTCACACCAAATTCCGACCGTCAAGAACGTGGTGACGTACAACACTACGACGAGCCGAGAAAAATTAAGTTCAATGCTTCCGAGCATGCATCGAATTGTTTCTGAGCATGTGGGTTTTTTTTCTCATCAGAATTCCTTACAGACGAACGGATTTTCTGATTTAATGTATTCCGTCTAAAAAATTGAGAACCTGCTCTCTATCTAAGTCTGTCGGAAATTCCGACAGAAAAAGTCACGGTCAGAATATCCGATGAAAAGCTCCCATCTGACTTTTTCCATCAGAAATTCCGACCGTGTGTACGCAGCATTAGCCTTCGTTTTTTTATTTATTTAAAATTTACAAACATGTCGGGCCAGATTCACAGCTGAAATACGCGTATTTTCAAATTTGCCGCATCGTATCTTGATTTGGAATCCTCAAACCAAGATACGACGGCTTTTGGCATAGATCCGACAGGCGTTTGGCTTTGTACGCCTTCGGATCGTAGGTGTAATTCTCCGGCAGCCGCTGGGTGGAGTTTGCGTCGTTTTCCAGCGTCGGGTATGCAAATTAGCTGTTTACGGCGATCCACAAAGGTACGCGCGTTCGTCGCATTCTCTTACGTCGTCGCTGGTCGGCTTTTCCCGTCGCAAACTTAGGCCTGCTATTTCATGGCTTAGATTTAGTACAGCCATGTTAAAGTATGGCCGTCGTTCCCGCGTCAAATTTTAAATTATTTTTTTTTGCGTAAGAATACGAAAGTACGTTACGCACGTCGCCGTTCAAAAAACACGTCGGGGCGCCGTAATTTCGCGCAAAGCGCGGCAGGAAATTTCCAAACGGAGCATGCGCAGAACAATCGCCGCGGGAACGCGCCTAATTTAAATGGTACACGCCCCATTTGAATTAGGCGGGCTTGCGCCAGACGACTTTACGTTACACCGTCGTAAGTTTACACACAAGTGCTTGGTGAATCAGGCACTTGCGCTGAAAACTTGCGGCGGTGTAACGTAAAGACAATACGCTACGCCGCCGCAGATCTCTGTGAATCTGGCCCAGTATACTTACTCCACTGTGCAGCTCGTTTTGCACAGACTTGCCCCGATCGTCCTCTTCTGGGGTTCCTCGGCGGCTCTTGCGGCTCCTCCCCACATTAGTAAACCCCCTGGAAGAAGCGCTCTCCTGGGGGGTTACCTTGGGGCGTGCTCTGAAGTCCAGCATTCAGCATCCATAGCCACGAATGCCAGAATCGGCCTCACCCCTCGGCGCCCACGTCATTGGCACCCAGCGCTGTCAATCGAAGCCAGTGATGAGGGAGCAGGGCGAAGTCCTGCTGTCGGTGTCAACGGAAGCAGCAGCGGGGCCCGGGTGCAAGCGGCTTCCTATGGGGGCACTGGACAGAGGGAAGGGGCCCATGAGCCGAACACCCCATTGTTCGGCTCATACCAGAACCTGCGAACAGACCAGAAGTATTTTTAATAAAGCACTTTCCCAACGGTGTCCGTGTTTTTTTTTTTTTTTTACAATTGTTACACTTTCTTTGTGAAATGGTAGAGATACAATGTACCCCATTACCAATTCAGATAGGGGGGGCAGGATCTGGGGGTCTGCTTTGTTAAAGGGGTCTTCCAGATTCCAATAAGGGTTGTGGGGATGAGGCCCTTGTCCCCATCAACATGGGGACATGGTGCTTTGAGGGGTCACAGACCCACAAAGCAACCTCCCAATGTTGAGGGCATGTGGCCTGGTACGGTTCAGGAGGGGGGGCGGATTTGCCAATTAGCACTGTCAGACCCCTGATTGGACAAAGTGGTAATTACTTTCTCCAAGAACTGATCAGTACTCATAGTCCCACTCCACACTATAAAAGCTAACTCCCCATAGCCAACTCTTGTAGTGTGTTGGAGTGGAGATAGATAGAGCAGGGTTTGTTTTGCTACTAGCAGTTAGTATGTTCTCTGTTCACCTATTGTGACTCTTGCAGAGTGTTAGTTTACTGTTAGTATAGTGCACAAGTGTCATACACAAGGCCCGCGGGCCCAGTCCAGCCTGCCACGCCATTTCATACTCTTCTCCATGCAGCTACAGAACCCCCTCATCTCTGTCTCTCCTGGTCTCCGCCTCCCCTGGTCAGCAGACTCCAGCAGCTGACTCCAGCCCTCCGCTGGTCCTCCTCCAGATCCTGCACATTTTGCTTTCCAGCTCTTCCCCCAGCTTCTTCCCGGCAGCAGCACAAGGTAAGAGGATGGGATCGGATGAAAACGAATAGGCTGTCCATTTTCATCTGATCTCCCTATAGAGAACAGCGGGGCTCTGACAGGTCTGTCCCTGCATAGTGAGTGTAGGAATCAGGCTGGTCAGTGTAGGAATCATGCTGGTCAGTGTAGTGGTTAGTGTAGGAATCAGGTAGATTAGTGTAGGAATAAGATAGGTCAGTATAGTGGTCTGTGTAGGAATTAGGTAGATCACTGTAGGCATCAGGTAGGGCAGTGTAGGAATCAGGTAGGGCAGTGCAGGAATTAGGTAGGTCAGTGTAGGCATCAGGTAGGGCAGTGTAGGAATCAGAGTGGTCAGTGTAATGGACAGTGTTGGAATCAGGTAGATCAGTGTAGTGGGCAGTGTAGGAATCAGGTAGGTCAGTGTAATGGACAGTGTTGGAATCAGGTAGATCAGTGTAGTGGGCAGTGTAGGAATCAGGTAGGTCAATGTAGTGGTTAGTGTAGGAATCAAGTAGGCCAGTGTAGGAATCAGGTAGGCCAGTGTAGGAATCAGGTAGGTCAATGTACTGGTCAGTGTAGAAATCAGGTAGGTCAGTGTAGGAATCGGGTAGGTCAATGTAGGAATCATGTAGGGCAGTGTAGGAATCAGGTAGTGGGTCAGTGTAGGAATCAGGTAGGTCAGTATAGTGGTCAGTGTAGGAATCAGGTAGTAGGTCAGTGTAGTGGGCAGTGTAGGAATCAGGTAGTTGGGCAGTGTAGTGGTCAATGTAGGAATCGGGTAGGTCAATGTGGGAATCAAGTAGGTCAATGTGGGAATCAAGTAGGTCAATGTGGGAATCAAGTAGGTCAATGTAGGAATCAGGTAGGTCAGCTATGAAGAAGCACTAAGGCATAGTGCGAAACGTCAGCTTTTCTTTTGTTGTGCTGTTTTTTGCTGTGGCATGTATTTTGTGATTTTTAATTAAAGGAGGAGTTTTTTTGGAGTGCGGCTGTCCCAGCTTTTTTCCTTCATCCTAACCTAGGTCAGTGTAGTGGTCAGTGTAGGAATCAGGTAGTTGGGCAGTGTAGTGGTCAATGTAGGAATCAGGTAGGTCAATGTGGGAATCAAGCAGGTCAATGTAGGAATTGGGTAGGTCAGTGTAGTGGGCAGTGTAGGAATCAGGTATGTCAGTGTAGTGGGCAGTGTAGGAATCAGGTAGGTCGGTGTAGTGGGCAGTGTAGGAATCAGGTAGTAGGTCAGTGTAGTGGGCAGTGTAGGAATCAGGTAGTTGGGCAGTGTAGTGGGCAGTGTAGGAATCAGGTAGTAGGTCAGTGTAGTGGTCAATGTAGGAATCAGGTAGGTCAATGTAGGAATCAAGTAGGTCAATGTAGGAATCAGGTAGGTCAGTGTAGTGGGCAATGTAGGAATCAGGTAGGTCAGTATAGTGGTCAGTGTAGGAATCAGGTAGGTCAGTGTAGTGGGCAGTGTATGAATCAGGTAGGTCAGTGTAGTTGGCAGTGTAGGAATCAGGTAGGTCGGTGTAGTGGTCAGTGTAGGAATCGAGTAGTAGGTCAGTGTAGTGGGCAGTGTAGTAAACAGGTAGTTGGGCAGTGTAGTGGTCAATGTAGGAATCAAGTAGGTCAATGTGGGAATCAAGTAGGTCAATGTAGGAATCAGGTAGGTCAATGTAGTGGGCAGTGTAGGAATCAGGTAGGTCAATATAGTAGTCAGTGTAGGAATCAGGTAGGTCAATGTGGGAATCAAGTAGGTCAATGTAGGAATCAGGTAGGTCAGTGTAGTTGGCAGTGTAGGAATCAGGTAGGTTGGTGTAGTGGTCAGTGTAGGAATCGGGTAGTAGGTCAGTGTAGTGGGCAGTGTAGGAATCAGGTAGGTCAGTGTAGTGGTCAGTGTAGGAATCAGGTAGTTGGGCAGTGTAGTGGTCAATGTAGGAATCAGGTAGGTCAATGTAGGAATCAGGTAGGTCAGTGTAGTGGGCAGTGTAGGAATCAGGTAGGTCAGTATATTAGTCATTGTAGGAATCAGGTAGGTCAATGTGGGAATCAAGTAGGTCAATGTAGGAATCAGGTAGGTCAGTGTAGTGGGCAGTGTAGGAATCAGGTAGGTCAGTGTAGTGGGCAGTGTAGGAATCGGGTAGTAGGTCAGTGTAGTGGTCAGTGTAGGAATCAGGTAGGTCAATGTGGAAATCAAGTAGGTCAATGTAGGAATCAGGTAGGTCAGTGTAGTGGGCAGTGTAGGAATCAGGTAGGTCAGTGTAGTGGTCAGTGTAGGAATCAGGTAGGTCAGTATAGTGGGCAGTTTAGGAATCAGGTAGGTCAGTATAGTGGTCAGTGTAGGAATCAGGTAAGTCAGTATAGTGGGCAGTGTAGGAATCAGGTAGGTCAGTGTAGTGGTCAGTGTAGGAATCAGGTAGGTAAGTATAGTGGTCAGTGTAGGAATCAGGTAGGTCAGTATAGTGGTCAGTGTAGGAATCAGGTAGGTCAGTATAGTGGTCAGTGTAGGAATCAGGTAGCTCAGTGTAGTGGGCAATGTAGGAATCAGGTAGGTCAGTACAACTGTACTAGTGGAAGGGACTCTGGGAGTGCTAAAAGTCCACAAGTTAGGGGGCACAAATGACTTGTCTTACCCCGGACACTGACTACCCTCGCTACACCACTGGTCGGAGCCGTCCTCAATCACCCGTCATCCCATCCACAGCACTACCTCTGGATCTACTTCTGTTTTGTTCTCCATCTTATGCTCAGGTTTGTGATAGGTTTACTGTAACTGGTAATTCTAGCCGCTCCTACCTTTAAATCAGATATTCATTATCAGAGTTCATTAACCCGTCCTTAGGACTTTTCTGTTCTATTTCCTGCAGCAATTACAGCCCGCTCCCTGCCCGCGTGACACGCGTGTGTATACTGTAAATATTGTTTGCACTTGGAATGACTGTTTGTCGGAAAGGACAAGCACGGTGCAGCTAGTTTCACATTGTGAGCTCTGGGAGGACTCTGGGGACTCGTGCTCTGCAATGTGTTACAATGCTGTCATCAGCACCTGGCTGTGCAACCAGCCACCAATTTGATGCAATATCTTATGTGTGTGTCTCCATATGTTAAAAACTACAACACTAATAGAGAGCCTGAAGGCTCCTGCTATTGCAAACATTGGTGTAGAATGTTCCCCAGCCTATCTGTAAAGTCAAAATTAAAGTTTATAGCCCCTTTCTTTATAAAAACCAGTTTAGCAAAGAAATGAATAGAGGATTGTTCTCTTTGTTTGGCCTCAGTCACAGAGGCATTGTGAACCGTACTTTCTTCCCATTAATTAAGGTTTACAAATGTATTGAAAGCAAACGTCTTCTTTACATTATTGGTGAAAGGTCTAATGCACACGGCTAAGTGTCTTTGTTTTGTGTTAAAACTAAACATGGCATTAAAGCGGAGGTTCACCCTAATAACATGTATATCTGACCGACTCCCTTATAGTCGTAACAAGTACTGTCCGCAATTAGGTCCAGATTCTCGTAGATTGGCGTAAAACTCGGCGGGCCTAACGTATCTGATTTATGTTACGCCGCCGCAAGTTTTACAGGCAAGTGCTTTATTCACAAAGAACTTGCCTGTAAAGTTGCGACGGCGTAGCGTAAATCACCCGGCGCAAGCCCGCCTAATTCAAATTAGCCAGGTAGGGGGCGTGGAGCATTTAAATTAAGCGCGTTCCCGCGCCGAACGTACTGCGCATGCCCTGTCCGTAAAATATCCCAGGGTGCATTGCTCCAAATGACGTCGCAAGGACGTCATTGGTTTCGACGTGAACGTAAATGGCGTCCAGCCCCATTCACGGACAACTTACGCAAACGACGTAAATTTTCAAATTTCGACGTGGGAACGACGGCCATACTTAACATTAATTGCGCCTCATATACCCAGGGGCAACTTTACGCCGGGACAAGCCTAACGTAAACGTTGTAACTTTACTGCGTCGGCCGCGCGTACGTTCGGGAATTCGCGTATCTAGCTAATTTGCATACTCGACGGGGAAAGCGAAGGAGGCGACACCTAGCGGACAAAAAAAAAATTGCATTTAAGATCCGACAGCGTAAGAGCCTTACGCCTGTCGGATCTAATGGATATCTATGCATAACTGATTCTAAGAATAAGTCGCATAGATACGACGGCCCAGATTAGGACTTACGACGGCGTACATGGCGCTGCGCCGTCGTAAGTCCTATGAGAATCTGGGCCTTCGTTTTTTTTTTTATGCTGTACGTACCTTGTAATCCATTTTTTCAATGTACTTCTCCTCGCGGAAGTAGGCGTTTCTATTCCTAGGGGGATTGTCATCTGGGAGGTCGGCCAGATGATTGACGTCTGTTCGCCCCGGCAGATAAGGCCCCGCCCCCCGTATTGCGTAGGCGCGCACGAGTTACGGGGCTTCCGAAAAAAGCCGAACATGCGGAGATGTGAGGAACAAAGATTGTCTCTGGACAGCCGCACACTGAACAAATTGTAGCCTTTATTGAAAAAAGGACAGCACTACAAGTCACAGCAAAGTGAAGTAAAATAAAAGCCAACTGCTGACGCGTTTCGCACTAACACTAGTGCTTAGTCACAGACGTTTTTCCCGACGGGATTCTTGGCAAGAATCTCTTGCCGCCCGAGTGTACAGATACTCCATTCAAAAGAACCGTGGTTCTTTTGAATGGCAAGAACGCGGTGACGTCATCACATACGACGAGCATACGCTCGTCACATTCTATGCCATCGCCACCATCTTGCTGCACCCTACCTATGCCTAGGAAGCTACCGCGCATGCGTCAAAGTCATTTCGAGCATGCAGGGTTTCCACGGCGACAGGTAAGTATACACACTCTCAGGTTTCTCAGCAGGAAAACACTGAAGTAGACCTCTAAGTGTGGTGCGTTATGATACCCCAACTTACCTAGCCTGAGCACTACAACACTCCACAATGGTTATATGTGAATTATGTGCACTTTGTGGGATGGTGCTGTGGAAAAAAAAGCTGCAAGTCTATTAAAACCTGCCCTGCTTGTGCTGTGCCTTACTGCCAGGGCGGGTGCTACCACAAGGCAAACTAGGCAGCCACCTAGGGCGCACTGCTGCCTATGGCGCCCGGCCGCTGGTGTTCCTGCTCTCTTCTCTCTGCAGCAAGAAACTAATGCTGGCCATACACTATACGAAAAATCGGGCGAAATTCGTCATTCAGACAGTTCGTTCGTTCTTAGAACAGTTAATGGGCACAAAATCGATAATCGGGACGTTTTTGAGCCGAAAAAACGAAGGACAAGTTTGGAAATTTTCTGTCGAACGAACGATAAATAGGAAAGGTTAATGTGTTTCCCGTCCGAACTTTCTGCACTAGGTATATGTAAAATAAAAAGAAACAATTTTGTTTAATTTATGTCCACTGAACGCTTTATTGGTCATTACATGATGGCACTGTCGTTTGCGCTCATGGCCGAACACTGGATTTTTTAACCCCTTCTTTGAGCAGCGCTTTAACGCAAATGCAGCCGCGGCCCCATGTGAAAGGGCTCTTACTTTATCCAAAATTAAATAAAATGTTTTGATTTTAAAGTAGGACTAAAGACATTGGGGTAGATTCAGGTAGGGGCGCGCACTGCTACCGTTTTTACGCTACGCCTCCGTAAATTACTTGAGCTACGCTTCATTCACGAAGCATTTGCTCCGTAATTTGCGCCGGCGTTTCGTAAAAGTGGCCGGCGTAAGCGCGCGTAATTTTAATTATCCCGTAGGGGGCGTGGATCATTTAAATTAGGCGCGTTCCCGCGCCGAACGTACTGCGCATGCTCCGTCGGGAAAATTTCCCGACGTGCATTGCGGTAAATGACGTCGCAAGGACGTCATTTGCTTCGACGTAAATGTAAATGGCCATTCACGATTCACTTACGCAAACGACGTAGATTCCGAAAATCGCGACGCGGGAACGACGTGTATACTTACCATTGGCTGCGCCTCCTAATAGCAGGAGCAGCCTTACGCCGAAAGCAACGAACGCAAACGACGTAAAACACGACCGCCAGGCGCGCGTACGTTTGTGAATCAGCGTGAGTATGCAATTTGCATACTCTACGCTGACAACTACGGGAACGCCACCTAGCGGCCAGCGTCAGAATGCAGCCTAAGATAGGACGGCATAAGAGCCTTATGCCAGTGGTATCTTAGGCTACAGTCGGCGTATCGAGCTTTCTGAATACAGAAAGTCGATACGCCGGCGCTACTTAGAAATTACGCTGCGTATCTATGGATACGCAAGCGTAATTGCTTGCTGAATCCACCCCATTTTTTTTTTACTTTGGGTAGAGTAGGGAAGTTAGATATATTTTTTTGCTAGCCGTCTCATTGAGTAGATTTGCCTTCACTTCCTGTCCTATAGCCACAACAGGAAGTGACAGAAAATTCCTCCACAGCGAGGAGCTCTCTGGCTGTCACCAGAACAACCAGAAGATTTCCCCTCTATTCCTGTTCTGAAGACTCATTATTTGGGATTTTCTTTCATTTTCGGTGAAAACGGCCACCAGGGCGAATCTCCCAAATGGGGACACGGACAGCAATGAAAACCTGGCAGATGTTTTAATTCCCTCTCTACTGTATCCAAAATACATTTAATTCTCCTGTAATGTGTAATGGAAATGTAAACTCTTATGATGGCCACATATTTATTTTTCCTAACTCCACTGTGTAGCTGATAGGAGTAGCACTACCAACTCCGACCAGCAGCACTGCGCATGCGCGCCTCTCCAGCCAGCCGGAATTTTCCTCCCTCAGCGGATTGCATCAGCCTGGCCCCGCCCATCGTTAACACCGCATTAGCCCATTGGTACACGTGTGGACGGGGCCGCCCCGTCCCACCAATAGCAGCCAGCCACACGGTGTTTTGGTAACAGGAGAGGAGTATAAGTGGCGGAGAGAGGCGGCCGCGCGGTCATAGTCTGTACACACAGAGGTGATTGGCGTGTCCGGGACATACAAACATGGCGGACGGAGAAGTGACTTTGGTGATCCGCAGCCCCAGCCTGAAGCAGGAGGAGAGGGAGGTGAAGGCGCCCCGAGGCTGCTCGGTGTGGGAGCTGAAGAGCCAGCTGAGGAGGGAGCTGCCCGGAGGGCCGGTGAGTGCAGGACAGGGGAGGGACTTGTGTCCTATGACATCATCACTGGACAGTCAGTGTGACATCTGCTGGACTACAAGTCACAGCAAGAGGACCTGTTCTGTGCCCAGCAGTGCAGGCCTGCCAGAGGTGGTCAGGTGACCGGGGTGAGAGGTCACGGGTCAATCATTACACTGAGGGTCAGTCTTCTGTCGTGTCCTTGTTCATACATGTTGTGTGTTTTTTCACATGATGCACAGAGGACAGCCCCTTCACTTGCATGCACAGCGCTGCAGGCAACAAATGCGCCTTTTCCTGCATAGGGCGTCTATTTTTTTGTTGTGTTCTGGCTGCCTTTGAGAATGGATTGCGCCGCGACACGCATTTTATGTCCCGTTCACATCTGGGTGGAGCAAAAAATGCTCAATACACTTGTGGTACCATTATTTCTCAATGGCACCCCTATTTTGCCGCATGTTTTCTGTGGGACATTTGTGCATCACAATGCAAAACCGCGCTTGGCTCTGTGCCAAAATTTGGTGCATGATCATCTTTAGCGCATATTTGGAGTGGAGGGAGGCTGGCTTATGCAAACAAATGGTGCCGCGCAAGTAGTGGCCGCAATAGCCTTGCTCAAGTTGGAACGCGGCCTTTCACATGCAAATACATGCCGCGCAAGTAGTGGCCGCGGACGTGCCGCGCAAGTAGTGGCCGCGGACGTGCCGCGCAAGTAGTGGCCGCGGACGTGCCACGCAAGTAGTGGCCGCAGACGTGCCACGCAAGTAGTGGCCGCAATAGCCTTGCCCAAGTGTGAACGTGACCTTTCACATGCAAAGACGTGCCGCGCAAGTAGTGGCTGCGGACGTGCCGCGCAAGTAGTGGCTGCGGACGTGCCGCGCAAGTAGTGGCTGCGGACGTGCCGCGCAAGTAGTGGCTGCGGACGTGCCGCGCAAGTAGTGGCTGCGGACGTGCCGCGCAAGTAGTGGCTGCGGACGTGCCGCGCAAGTAGTGGCTGCGGACGTGCCGCGCAAGTAGTGGCCGCGGACGTGCCGCGCAAGTAGTGGCCGCAATAGCCTTGCTCAAGTGTGAACGTGGTCTTTCACATGCAAATACATGCCGCGCAAGTTGTGGACGTGCCACGCAAGTAGTGGCCGCAATAGCCTTGCTCAAGTGTGAACGTGGCCTTTCACATGCAAATACGTGCCGCGCAAGTAGTGGCCGCGGACGTGCCGCGCAAGTAGTGGCCGCGGACGTGCCGCGCAAGTAGTGGCCGCGGACGTGCCGCGCAAGTAGTGGCCGCTGACCTGCCGCGCAAGTAGTGGCCTCGATAGCCTTGCTCAAGTGTGAACGTGGCCTTTTCACATGCAAATACGTGCCGCGCAAGTAGTGGCCGCAATAGCCTTGCTCAAGTGTGAACGTAGTCTTTCACATGCAAGTACACACCAAAGAGGTGGCGTAAATACCCAAAATGCGCCCCAAAAGGGTGCCTCAAATACGCACCACAGATGTGCCGCAGAAGCCTTGCTGAAGTGTGAACGGGGCCTTTCACACGCCCCACAGGTGCGCCGCGGTTGCATACACCTTCCAATCTGTACCATCTCCATACATTGTCTGTCAGGTTTACACAATATAAAGACTAGCAGAGATGATTGGATGACCGCACACCGATATGCAAAGTACAAGAAATGTCCATACAAACGAAGCACAGGGTGGAGAACTAGTGCCAACCCTTTTCACGCCAACAGGTGCTTAGGCATAAGGTTATGGGTATGATTGTGCGTCCATTGGCGTGAAACGCATCGGCGCTAGTTTTCCACCCTTTGCTTCGTTTTGTATGGACATTTCTTGCACTCTGAAATAAACCAGATTATGGATGTCGGTGTGCGGTCAGCCAATCTTCATCTCTCCTATCCTACAGTGCGAGACGGACCAGCGCCGGATTCTTTGGCGCAGAATGATTGCGGCAGACCCACCTAGAGCCATGTATAATGTTTGGACTAAGAAAAGGGTCGCCCGTACAGTCCACTCCGTATTATACGATCAGACAGGCCCTCGCACTACATATGTTGGTAGAGCTAAAGAAAATCGCACAATCCGAGCCTAGCAGGATCACATGACAGGGATGGGAGCAATCTCTGGCCTCTGTTATGGCTACTTGGGAGCTGCAAGACATTCTGTGAGTGCAGACAGGACCTTTCACCTCTGACCTGCTCCTGCAGCCAATCCTAAGGGTCGCCATAAACCTTTTGATCCATCACCAATACTGTAATGTAAGGGCCTGCCTGATCGAATACATATTGATTGGGTGTTTGTAACAATCTTTTAGATCTATCGGCTATGTAGTGCAGGGATCTCCAAGATTTCTAAACAAAGGGCCAGTGTATTGTCCTTCAGACTTTAAGGGGAGGGGCCAGAATGTGGCCAATGGGAGTAGATGTCTTGGCATCAGGGGGAGTAAACAATGCTTCAGGATTGGTGGTCAAGCCTGTGATCAGAAAGAATAGTGCCCCATCGTTGATGTCAGTGGCAGGATTTATGCCCCATCATTGAGGTCAGTGGCAGGATTTATGCCCCATCGTTGGTGTCGGTGGCATGATTCATGCCCCACTGTTGGTGTCGGCGGCAGGATTCATGCCCCACAGTTGGTGTCGGCGGCAGGATTCATGCCCCACAGTTGGTGGCGGCAGGATTCATGCCCCACAGTTGGTGTAGGCGGCAGGATTCATGCCCCACAGTTGGTGGCGGCAGGATTCATGCCCCACAGTTGGTGTCGGCGGCAGTATTCATGCCCCACAGTTGGTGTCGGCGGCAGGATTCATGCCCCACAGTTGGTGTAGGCGGCAGGATTCATGCCCCACAGTTGGTGGCGGCAGGATTCATGCCCCACAGTTGGTGGCGGCAGGATTCATGCCCCACAGTTGGTGTCGGCAGGATTCATGCCCCCACAGTTGGTGTCGGTAGGATTCACGCCCCACAGTTGGTGTCGGTGGCAGGATTCACGCCTTTACAGTTGGTGTCGGTGGCAGGATTCATGCCCCACAGTTGGTGTCGGTGTCGGGATTTATGCCCCACAGTTGGTGTCGGGATTTATGCCCCACCGTTGGTGTCGGGATTTATGCCCCACCGTTGGTGTCGGGATTTATGCCCCACCGTTGGTGTCGGGATTTATGCCCCACCGTTGGTGTCGGGATTTATGCCCCACCGTTGGTGTCGGGATTTATGCCCCACCGTTGGTGTCGGGATTTATGCCCCACAGTTGGTGTCGGGATTTATGCCCCACAGTTGGTGTCGGGATTTATGCCCCACAGTTGGTGTCGGGATTTATGCCCCACAGTTGGTGTCGGGATTTATGCCCCACAGTTGGTGTCGGGATTTATGCCCCACCGTTGGTGTCGGGATTTATGCCCCACCGTTGGTGTCGGGATTTATGCCCCACCGTTGGTGTCGGGATTTATGCCCCACAGTTGGTGTCGGGATTTATGCCCCACAGTTGGTGTCGGGATTTATGCCCCACCGTTGGTGTCGGGATTTATGCCCCACCGTTGGTGTCGGGATTTATGCCCCACAGTTGGTGTCGGGATTTATGCCCCACAGTTGGTGTCGGTGGCAGGATTCATGCCCCACAGTTGGTGGCGGCAGGAATAGTGCCCCAAGGGCCACAGTTGGAGACCACTGATGGTAGTGTAAGGGCCTGCCTGATTGGACAGTTTAATAGATTCTCCGGACCTATGACATAGTTTTGGTAAATCTGAAGTTGGTTGTATGGAGATTGTATGGTCAGATTGTACTCAGTTGCCATGTGCAGTGCCCTCCGGTGTCCTGGGCCCATGCAGGGAAGACACGGACCTGCTCGGGGCCCGCAGTAAAGCCCCCCCATGTGAATGAGCCCTTAGATGCAGCAAGTGTCAGCAGCTAAGTTTTTGCTGCCAACTTTCAGGATTTGCCGGAACGCCCTGTAATGTAGATACAGAATGGATTGGCCTGTCATTGGTAAGACGCAGACTGGGATTTCTGGTACTTGTAGTTCAGTAGCAACTGACCCAGATGGTGGAATGTCACTGTTGTGTAATTCATGTAAACTAGGACGTTAGGGTTGTCAGAGATTGCGATGGGAGGTTCATTGTCAGGTTATCCCAGTCTGATATATATACCTATGGTAATTAGGTGCACTTACTTCTCATACCATTCATTAACACGGTTCCATCACTTGCATAACCAGCAATTATCTGTGCCTGATCAGGGACATATTGCCGTCTAATGTAATTCCCCTGGCTAAGGCGTTGTGAAGAGTGACTGTCTCCACCAAATTCTATTTAAAGTTGGAATTTCTAAATCCGTACATGTGTATGGAATGGAAGAGCGGGGGTTTGTCTGTCATTTGTTTTTAATGAACCATTCTAGTGCAATTCAAGCAGACAACACATTAAAGCTCATGCAAGACAAAGCCATAATGAGCTAGTATGCATCGCATACTAGCTCATTATGAAATACCTAAGATTGAAGCTGTTGCAACATGTCTCCCAGAGTTATTTCCAGGTTTGCAGGCTCCGACGCTGTGATTGGCCAGAGTCAAGATGATGTTTCTCCTGCGCATGCGTGCGGGAGCCGCCAGTCACCTGTTCTTAAGCTGCCTTCACATTGGGGCGTGCAGCCGCGGTGATGGTATAGCCGCGCTATTTGTAGCGCGGCTATAACGTTGTATTTACCGCGATATTCGGGTGCTAGCGGTGAGGTTTTAACCCCCGCTAGCGTCCGAAAAATTGATTTCAATGGAAAGGCGCGGTATAGGAGCGGTGAACACCCCGCTCCTATACCGCGGTAAAGATGCGGCTAGCAGGACTTTTGGTGCGCTCCTGCTAGCGCACCGATTCAATGTGAAAGCCTTCAGGCTTTCACATTGAACACTACAGGGCATGATTTTTCATGTGGTATAGCAGCGCTATTTTTAGCGCTGTACCGCATGAAAAATGCCCCAATGTGAAAGGGGCCTTACAGGTAAGCCTTATTATAGGCTTATCCATAAGTAAAAGTGGTGCAACAGGGTATACAAACCACTTTGAAGAACTGCAGGCACAATCACAGCACCAAGTGAAAGAAGAGGAAAAAGGCGCGTGATCTAACGCATGGATCAAATGGATACAGCAGGGGGGCCACTTAAGTAACTTGGTAACCAGTCGAGGGCCACAATGAGTGTAGCGGGCGGATGACAGGTCGCGGCTTCTCTATAGGCCCTACTATCCGTCCAGATGAAAGGGGATGAATTCTCTTCTGTTTTTCGGATTGGAGGTAGGCCGGCGTAAACGGATATCAGTCGCTCTATAGAGGTGAATTAAGGGTCCCATTTGGTCGGGCCGATCGTGTGAAAAGGGCCTAAGACTGCTTTCACACTGATGTGCTGCGGTTTACCCACAGCGTAGTGCACCTGTGTCTATACTGCGGGTTAGCTGAACTTTGCCATAGACTCCACCTGTGGCAAAAGCCAGCGCTGTAGAGGAATCATCGGCTTGTGGGGTTCTGCTCTGCAGCCGCTTTCTTCCTCTACCACCAGCTTCATTCACAACACTGATGCTGTGGTATGGCAGGTCGGCAACCTGCGATCTGGGCTTGCCAACCCTCCATTCCAGAGGAGGAGGTCGCCGCCCACATCAGAGGGGTTCGCGGGCCACATGTGGCCCCCGGGCCACTGGTTGGCCACCCCTGGGATACAGTTTATTTAAGCCAAGCAGATAAATAAAAATAAATTACTAGGTATTCATAAAGACTAGGTTACAAAATGTTCATTCAAAATTAGGGTTGTCCCGATACCAGGATCGGTATCGGGACCGATACCGAGTATTTGCGGGAGTACTCGTACTCCCGCAAATACCCCTGATACTGAAATAGAATACTTGTTGACCCCCACCCCCGCCGCCGCCGTTAATCAGCGTGCGGGGAACATTACAGCTTTCGTTTGAATAGCTGTATCCCCGCCGCGTATAGACACTCCCCCTTGCGCGGATGATCCGTCCAATTCCGCGCAAGGGGGAGTGTCTATACGCTGCGGGGATACAGCTATTCAAACGAAAGCTGTAATGTTCCCTGCACGCTGATTAACGGCGGCATGTGCGGCATCATCAAGGTATGTAGGACATGGCTGCATTATGTGGGGGACATGGCTGCATTATGTGGGGGACATGGCTGCATTATGTGGGGGACATGGCTGGAATATGGGGGGGACATGGCTGCAATATATGTGGGGGGACATGGCTGCATTTGGGGACACATTTAAAAAAAGTATCGGTATTCGGTATCGGCGAGTACATGAAAAAAAGTATCGGTACTCGTACTCGGTCCTAAAAAAGTGGTATCGGGACAACCCTATTTGAGTAGTGCCCATGCAAGGACAGATGCTTAGTGGTACCACTGCGGTTGTAAAGGTTGAAGTTTTTTTTTGCCTTCATGCATTCTATGCATGAAGGTTAAAAACCTGTCCAGCTGCCCCCTAATACTTACCTGAGCTCCCTCTCAATCCAGCAATCTCCAGGAGAGCCTTGTCTCTCCAGGGACTTGCACTCTTGATTGGCTTTTGGCAGCAGCCATTGGCTCCCGCTGCTGTCAATCACAGCCAGGAGATGGAAGGGGTGGGGCCAAGCTGTGGCTCCATGTCTGAATGGACACACATCAGCTGGTTAAGTGCCCCCATAGCGTCATAGCTTGTTGTGGGAGCACTCTGCATGAAGGAGGGGCCAGGAGATCAGGGCTGCTCTGTGCAAAACCATTACACAGAGCAGGTAAGTAATGACGTGTTATAACATGTTTGTTGTTTTCTTTAAAATAAAAAAACAAGACTTTAGTATCACTAACTGCTTGTTTTTGTCTAGAGGTGAGGAGAGCGTGGGAGTTATTCTTAATCTTCCAATCCTCTGAGCGCAAGTCACCCCCCCCCCCCCCCCCCCCCCCGCACGCTCTTGGTCTTGCGTATGGACTGTTCCTGGCATCATCATGCCCATAGACCAGACCTGGACGTGAAGATGGCAGGAACAGTCCACTGCTGGATGTGGGGAGCGCTGTTTTCTGGAGTATGGAGGGATCGGGCAAGTATAGCTTTTCCTTGCACCACTGAACAAAACAAGCAGTTAACCCATTCATGGGAACATACACATTTTGCTTGGAGTTCCTCTTTAACCACTTCCGGACCGCCGCATGTACATTTACGTCGGCAGAATGGCACGGACAGGCACATCAACGTACCTGTACGTGCCTGCCTAGACGTGGGTCGGGACCTCCCCCCCCCCCCCCCCCCCCGTACATGCGGCGGTTCCCGTGGCTTCAGGAGGGACGAGGGCGCGGCTATTCGTTTCTAGCCACCCCCTCACGATCGCTCCGCGGAGCTGAAGAACGGGGAGAGCCGTATGTAAACACGGCTTCCCCGTGCTTCACTGTGGCGACTGCATCGATCGAGTGATCCCTTTTATAGGGAGACTCGATCGATGATGTCAGACCTACAGCCACACCCCCCTACAGTTGTAAACACACACTAGGTGAACCCTAGCTCCTACAGCGCCCCCTGTGTTTAACTCCCAAACTGCAACTGTCATTTTCACAATAAGCAATGCAATTTAAATGCATTTTTTGCTGTGAAAATGACAATGGTCCCAAAAATGTGTCAAAATTGTCCAAAGTGTCCGCCATAATGTCACAGTCACGAAAAAAATCGCTGATTGCCCCCATTAGTAGTAAAAATAAATAAATAAAACTATCCCCTATTTTGTAAACGCTATAAATTTTGCGCAAACCAATCGATAAACGTTTATTGCGATTTTTTTTTTACCAAAAATAGGTAGAAGAATACGTATCGGCCTAAACTGAGGGAAATTTTTTTTTTATATACCGTATATGTTTTTGGGGGATATTTATTATAGCAAAAAGTAAAAAATATTGATTTTTTTTTCAAAATTGTCGCTCTATTTTTGTTTATAGCGCAAAAAATAAAAACCGCAGAGGTGATCAAATGCCACCAAAAGAAAGCTCTATTTGTGGGGGAAAAAGGACGCCAATCTTGTTTGGGAGCCACGTCGCACGACCGCGCAATTGTCTGTTAAAGCGACGCAGTGCCGAATTGTAAAAACCCCTTGGGTCATTTAGCAGAATATTGGTCCGGTCCTTAAGTGGTTAATAGTTTCTAGAAACCCTAACAACTTTAAGGCTTCATGTATATGGGATTTAGACCATCTGCATTCAGTATATGCCATTGTACAGACATTACTGTATGCTGCAGCTGTGTCTCCGGGGTGCAGAAAGAACCCCACAATTTGGGTGGTACGTTCTCTTGCACCTGTGTGCAATGAGGTCATAAATGTGTTTTCCTCTTTGTGAAATGGTTCATTGGCTTTCATTGTTCATACGTGGCAAATTGTTTTGTAACTTCAGTTCCGCCTTGTGTCTGATTAGCCATAAAGCAGCATATATCAAAGTGGATGCTGTCACCAGATTAGTGGGCGTGTGAGGATGGGACGGCCTTCGCTAGTAAAGTACTTGGAGTGTAAACAGTCCCACCAACTGCAAGCACCACCAATGGCTGACAGGCTTCTGATTGTTCCTGGGGTGGGGATCAATACTGATCATGGGGGCAGAGATTCTAATCTTCCTGGTCAGCAGCACCTGGCTGGTTTGGAACTTTTTATAGACTCAGGCTGTCGATGCCAGACGCTGCATGTGATTTGCATTGCTGTGCGTATCGCATGCAATGTCTGTGCGATGTAAATTCAGCCGTAAAAACTGTGTGGATGAAATTGCATTCACACCAAAATGGCGCAGGACCTTTTTTTTTTTTTTTTGATCTGCACTGAAATGGGATTGCATTAGTGTTTACACACATGCGATCCAATTCCTGTACGATTTCACAGTTCGCATTGCGATCTGCAAACCAATTTGGGGGTGTCATTAACGCAAATGTCAGTGTGAACCGCCTGCGATTCAGGTGCGACGCGGGAACCTGCTCAGGAATAGCAGGGTTTCCCGTATCGCTCCAGTGTGAACCGAGAGAAGGGGGCTTAGGGCAACAGTGTGAACCGAGAGGGGGGGGCTTAGGGCACCAGTGTGAACCGAGAGAAGGGGCCTTAGGGCACCAGTGTGAACCGAGAGAGGGGCTCGGCACCAGTGTGAACCGAGAGAAGGGGGCTCAGGGCACCGGTGTGAACCGAGAAAAGGGGGCTCAGGGCACCAGTGTGAACCGAGAGAAGGGGGCTCAGGGCACCGGTGTGAACCGAGAGGGGGGCTCAGGGCACCAGTGTGAACCGAGAGGGGGGCTCAGGGCACCAGTGTGAACCGAGAGGGGGGCTCAGGACACCAGTGTGAACCGAGAGGGGGGCTCAGGGCACCAGTGTGAACCGAGAGGGGGGCTCAGGGCACCAGTGTGAACCGAGAGGGGGGCTCAGGGCACCAGTGTGAACCGAGAGGGGGGCTCAGGGCACCAGTGTGAACCGAGAGAAGGGGGCTCAGGGCACCAGTGTGAACCGAGAGAAGGGGGCTCAGGGCACCAGTGTGAACCGAGAGAAGGGGCCTTGGGGCACCGGTGTGAACCGAGAGAAGGGGCCTTAGGGCACCAGTGTGAACCGAGAGAAGGGGGTCTAGGGCACCAGTGTGAACCGAGAGGGGGGGCTTAGGGTACCAGTGTGAACCGAGAGGGGGGGCTTAGGGTACCAGTGTGAACCGAGAGAAGGGGGCTCAGGGCTGTGTAGAGATGTCATAACCAGCAGATCTGATTGCCATCGGCAGCTGATCATTTCCTTTGTAAAGGGAAGTATTTTGCACCACATATGCCAGTCAGCAGAGGGGAGATACAACTGTCACTTGCCCATGACCGGAAGGGGACATCCTCTAGTGGGGCAGTATAAAGTGCAGCGCTACAAAAACTAAGTGTGATGGTGGAATATTCAATGACTTTTGGCTTACTATGTAAATTGCAGGCATATTTCCACACCCAGAATAAACAGCTGCTGGGTACAGCTGCCTATAGTAATGGCTGTACATCGGTGTACACCTTTAGTTACGTAAACCATGTATAAAGCTATATATGCTGCATTGAGGTTTGCACACCTATACACATGCACAGCTTTACCCAAGAGCGGTATAAACCCACATACAGCTGAAGATTACGAAGGGCAGCTTTGTATCCGAGGTGGCAAAATGCCTTCAAGTTGCGTTATATGGCCAAAAATGTCATGCACGGTTTCCAAGTTTACAGCAGGGGTCTCTAAACTTTCCAAACAAAGGATTTGGGGGGGGGGGGGGGGAGAGAATCGGGCTGTGGTCAGAGGGATTAGAAATTCCTTAATGTTGGAAGTAAACAATGCCCCATTATTCATTTTAGTGGGAGAAATGGTGCCCCATTGTTTATCCGGCCCTTGGGGCACGAATACTTAAAGGCAGGCAGAGGGCCACAGTTTGGAGACCTCTGGTTTAGAGAAACTATCTAGTCTGAAGCCTATTTGTTGCATCAACTTTAATCCTAAGAAATCCTGAATAGATGATTTGAAAACTCCTGCGTTTAGATTCTAGCCATTTAAGTGGCGTTCCGCCCAACAAGAAAGAACAAAAAAAACAGCAGCTACACATACTGCAGCTGCTGGCTTTTAATAAATGGGCACTTGCCTGTCCTGGAGTCCAGCGATGTCGGCACGTGCAGCTGTTTCCATCAGCTGTCGGTGCTGCCGTCGCCATTGCGGGTAAGGGTACCCTGCAGTGTAGCCTTTCGGCTTCACACCGGGAACCCTACTGCACATGCACGAGGCTCGCTCCTCTCTCCTACTAGGCATATGGAGGGAGCCCCACGCTGACGTCACGGGCCGCGGCCCGGACTCCCGGAAGTGGGAAAGGATACCTGTCCCTCCCCCCCCCGGAAGGTGCCAATTGTGACACCAGAGGGGGCAGGAATCTGAGCGGAAGTTCCACTTTTGCGTGGAACTCCACTTTAGTCTTCTCATAAGGTTCGATTCACATGTATGAATGTTGCTCTTGAGCGTTTATGCAGTGGGTTTTGCTGTGCTTTCTACGTTTGTGTAACTGCGTTTTTACAGCTATTTTGCCACTATTTGTGCTTGGCATCAGCTGTCAGCAGGCTTCCACGCTGACAGCTGAATTGCTGGTTAAAAAAAATACATGAAAAATTCCCGGAATAACCACTTCACCAGGCAGAAAGTGATGGAATTTCTCCTATGAAGTCTCCAATGGCTATAAAACTTGACAGGAGTTCTAATCCTTTTCTACTCTACCCAAAACGAAAACAAACGTTTTCACTATAGATCTACTTTAATCAGAGGGGGGGCTTTTCTGGCCAAAGCTGGGTATACAGTTTTTTTTGTTTACCAGCAGGTTGAACAAAAAACTCTCGGATCCACCCTATGTGGATGCAGGGATCACCCCTGCTATGCTTTTGCATTCCCCTCTTAAAGCGGCGTTCCGGCCACAATTTCACTTTTTAAATATAAATACCCCTGTAATACACAAGCTTAATGTATTCTAGTAAAGTTAGTCTGTAAACTAAGGTCCGTTTTGTTAGGTTGTTACAGCATTTAGACACTTTATAAAATAGAAATTGACTGGGGCCATCTTAAGTGTGGGCATCATGAAGCCAGACTGTATGACTTCCTGGATTTCAGCCTTGCACATGCTCAGTGCTGCACAAGCAGTGTCAGATCAGGTTTCAGCACCTGTGCTGTCCAAGTCGCATGATTCTTTGAGACTGGGGAGTGCACAGACTCCTGGAAAGTTACACCCACTACATTCCCAGGAGTCTGTGCGGTACATTAAGCACCTAGGTGCAGGAAGTGGGAAGATTAACTATTCTGCCTAGCAACAACACTTTGAAGGCATCTAAAAAAAAAAAAAAAATTCGTAAAGGACTAATGACATTTTTTTTAAAACTACTGATGTAATGTTATATTTATGGGTGGAACTCCACTTTAAAATGCACTGATCAGCGCAGCAGTGGCGGATCACATGCTGTTTTCTAGCAGGGCGGTCTGACAGACGATAATTTAACTAAAACTAAAGAGGGCAGAATCTGATGACGCTCTGCACAGAAACCAATCGGCTTTCAGGTTTTATTGCCAAAGCTTAATTGATCAAGCTGAGGTAAGAAGCTGATTGGCTGATGTACGGCTGCACCAGATTCTGAGTGCTTCAGTTTTAGTAAATCTCCCTCAATGTGTGTGGAGGAGTTGGACCCACTAGAGTGCTAACGGAACAGAGGGGGGGTCAAAGAAAGAGACTTCAAATACTATGTGTGTGTGTGTGTGTGTATGTAGATGTATGTGTGTGTATATATATATATATATATATATATATATATATATATATATATATAATGTGTATATTATCCCTGACCTGGAGGTTGTTGTTACGAAGTGGAAAATCCCTTTGCATACAAGTACTTATTGTTGCGAGTTGTAGGCCAGATGCATCCTGTTCAGAACCAGTATTTCCACCGATGAGAATATACATGTGTGCAGGAAGCTGAGGTATGCAAATAGAGAGCACAGTGCAGAATGTTTATAATATCGATTAATCCTGAGAACATGCTTCAGCGACAGCGCAGTCTACATTCCCCACAGACACTCCTATAACTAAATACCGGAGCAGCCGTCATAAAACAAACCTAAGGGCAATGACACTCATGCAAACATGTATTTTCCCGAAGACAAATATATTTTATCATGCATATGTGTGTCACTCGTGTTCTGTTTCTGTATGTTCAATATGCTAACACGTTTTATTTGTCTGATTTTCCATTTTGTTCAGTTGAGACATTTAGGCTCCATGCACACAGAAGCTGATAAACTGCAGTTTATTGGCGTTTGGCGTTTTTTTAACCAGTTCCCTACCGAGCCATAATAATATGACGTCAGCAGGAACTGTCTGTCCTTCAGAGTGGACGTCATGTGACGTCCTGTGCATCGCGGGCGTTCGGGGGGCGCGTGCCCGCGGCAAAGCTCGCGACCCGGGCACCCGCGATTGCCGGTATGGTTCCCCTATCTAGATGGTTCCTGTAAGGACTGCGCAGGCGCAATCCTACCGACAGAAATCTCTGAACCTCGGCCGGCAGGAACTGTCTGTCCTTCAGAGTGGACGTCATATGACGTCCTGTGCATTGCGGGCGCTAGGGGGGGCGCGCGCCCGCGGCAAAGCTCGCGACCCGGGCACCAGCGATTGCCGGTGACTTGCCGGTATGGTTCCCCTATCGAGATGGTTCCTGTAAGGACTGCGCAGGTGCAATCCTACCGACAGAAATCTCTGGCATCCAGGCTCATTTCTTAACATCCCCGTGGATTGGAGGATGTTAAAAAAAAGAGCCAGGAGGCCGAGCGAGCGACTGGCCACTTTCCTCAAATTCCACGTCGCCCTGGATGCCGTCCGAGGTTCGGAGATTTACGTCGGCAAGGATTGCGCCTGCGCAGTCCTTACAGGAACCATCTGGATAGCCGGAACCATATTGGCAGATCACCGGCAGGAGTGTGGATCTGTGTGTGTAAACACACAGATCCACCTCCTGTCAGAGGTGAGGAGACCGATGTATGTTCCCAGAACAGAGGAACACTGATCGGTCTCCTCCCCTTGTGATTCCCCTTCCCCCTACAGTTAGAAATCACTCCCAGGGAACATATTAACCCATTCAGCGCCCCCTAGTGTTAACCCCTTCCCTGCCAGTCACATTTACACAGTAATCAGTGCAGTTTTATAGCACTAATCGCTGTATAAATGTGAATGGTGTGATATTCCCGCCGCAACGTTTCGGACACAAAAAAAATCGCAGATCGCCGCCATTACTAGTAAAAAAAATAATAATAAATAAGAATGCCATAAATCTATCCCCTATTTTGTAGAAGCTATAACCTTTGCGCAAACCAATCAATATACGCTTATTGCAATTTTTTTTTACCAAAAATATGTAGAAGAATACGTATCGACCTACACTGAGGACATTTTTTTTTTTTTTTAAATGTTGATATTTATTGAATTGTAAAAAATATGGTGTTTTCTCAAAATTGTTGCTCTTTTGTTTATAGCGCAAAAAATAAAAACCGCAGAGATGATCAAATACCACCAAACAAAAGCTCTATTTGTGGGGGGAAAAACATAAAGATTTCATTTGGGTACAGTGTTGCACGACCACGCAATTGTCATTCAAAGTGCAACAGCGCTGAAAACTAAAAATTGGTCTGGGCAGGAAGGGGTTGAAAATGCCCCGTATGGAAGTGGTTAAAAAGCCCATAAACTGAACTCTGCTAGCCTATGTGCCAATGCACACATGTGCGTTTTTTAGTGTTAATGAGCTTTGGAGTTTATTGGCTTTTTTCTGAACGCCCAAAATTTGTGTTCAAAGTGCAGTTTTTCGGCGGAAAAAAACGCAAAACGCTCAAAAATGCTGGCGCCAGAGTTTTTGGCGTTTTTTTTAACCATTGGGGAAAAAAAAAAGCTAAGAAATTGCTACACTGAAAAACGCTATTGCAAAAATGCTAAAAAACGTTGAAAGGCTCCCTGCAAAACTACTGGCGTTTTTTTAGAGCTTTTTTTTTAGCTTCTGTGTGCATGGAGCCTTACATTTTGAACTTTTAAAACTGAAGAAAAATGTAGTAATGAAACAGGATTAAAGTGGGCTGAAAAGAAAAGCTAATATTACAGGACTTTTTAAACAAAGGGCTAGATTCAGGTAGCTGCGCCTGATCTTACGGCGGCGCAGCGTATCGTATTTACGCTACACCACCGCAACTTACAGGAGCAAGTGCAGTATTCACAAACCACTTGCTCCGTAAGTTTTTTGTTTTTTTTTTACTAGTAATGGCGGCGATCTGCGATAGCTATAGCATGTAAAAATCCAACATGCTGGTTGTACCCAAGTCGATCAATGGATCAACTTTGGTACAATCAGCCTGCCCATAGATGGTTCAAATCTTGGCCGATCCCTCCTGACCCGGCTGCAATTTGACTTTTCTATGTCTGGATTTACACACTATGTGAAAGGCATGTGGCATGCTGGGATGCAGTCAGCTGGTGATGCCTAATAGGCAACATAGTTGTATGCATGTGAATGGTACACCAATGTTTACATGCCTAGGGTGTAAAACTGTACATAATACTAACATTTCCGACTTTGGGTGTCATATATATATTTTTTTTTTTTTATGCTGCTGAATTCGCTGATGTGTGAATGTGTCAGAGATTATATATATATATATATATATATATATATATATATATATATATATATATATATATATATATATATATATATATATATACTGATGTGTGAATGTGTCAGTAGATAGAGATATATATATATATATACCGTATTTATCGGTGTATACCGCGCACTTTTTTGCCCTGAAAATCAGGGCAAAATCGTGGGTGCACAGTATACGCTGATACCCGCTTTCCCGCGCCGAGTTTTGAATACTGCGCCGACATATACCGAGCGCAGTACACTCGGGTATAGTCGGCCAGTCTCGGCTCCTTCCGCGCTCACGTCCTGGACGTCCAGGACGTCAGCGCGGGTAGCCGAGCATTGCCGACAATACACGAGTGTACTGCGCTCTGTATATGTCGGCGCAGTATTCAAACTCGGCGCGGGAAACGAGCGGGGAGGACGCCGCAGAAGGACGCCGGACCCGCCGAAGAGGACACCGGACCCGCCGCAGAAGGACACCCGAAGCCGCAGAAGGACGCCGGACCCGCCGAAGAGGACACCCGAAGCCGCAGAAGGACGCCGGACCCGACGAGGCCGCGCAAGACACCAAAACTGTAAGTACAAAAAAAACTTTTTTTCCACAGGATTGGGGGCCACTTTAGGGGTGTGCGGTATACGCGGGAGCGCGGTATACCGCAAAAAATACGGTATATATATACTGATGTTTAAATGTGTCAGTAGAGATATATATATATATATATATATATATACTGATGTGTGAATGTGTCAGTAGATATATATATATATATATATCTGATGTGTAGAAAACTGTACTCTGCACACAGTGATTTTCACACATAAATAAGCCCTTTACGGCTTTGTTAGTAATCTCTCTGCTCAGCATAAATGAAAGCCGCCTGATCTTGTTTTTCCGAGGTTGCTGTGGTCGGAATCTGGCGGCGAGAGGGTTAAACAGGCTGCTATGTGTCATGTACAGATGTTCTCCCCTCTGCCAGGCCTCCCATTTGCACATTCCTCAATATAGAAGCCTTCTGGAACTTTACTGATTTCATGCTTTTTGTTTTGCAGATGGAACAAGACCAGAGGCTGATCTACTCAGGAAAACTCCTCCCCGACCATCTGAAGCTCACCGAGGTCCTCTCCATGGTAAGTATTCCAGCACGGCTTATTGTTAATCATTGAATAAACAGCGTTTTGCGATAAGTTATTGCTGGTATTGACGTGCGCTTTAATGTAAACATATTCTTTGCATTCCAGGAGAACAGACACGTGTTGCACCTTGTGTTCTCTATGAGGAGCCAGGTAAGTTTTTCTGGACCACGGCAGTACCAGTCACATCGATTTAGAACAAGAATGCCTTTGTTTTATCTGTTACAGGGAGCAGCGTGTACAGGGAGGGTTGAAGGTCACGCTGTTCTGGCACTTCCCTCATGTTGTTCCTGTTTACTGTGCAGGCAGCAGCCATTCTGCAAGCCAGGCATGCTAGTAATGTATTAATGTTCTGTAAACATTTCCTATCTGTGTACCCAGGGGAGTTTGTTTTGGAAGATTTAGGGCTTGATTCTCTTAACCACTTAAAGCGGGAGTTCACCCTAAAAAAAAATTTTAACATTAGATTGATGCTCATTTTGTTTTAAAAACGAAGCAGTACTTACTGTTTTAGAGAGCGATCTTCTCCGCCGCTTCCGGGTATGGTCTTCGGGACTGGGCGTTCCTATTTGATTGACAGTCTTCCGACGGTCGCATCTATCGCGTCACGAGTAGCCGAAAGAAGCCGAACATCGGCGCGGCTCTACACGGCGCCTGCACACCGACGTTCGGCTACTTTCGGAAAATCGTGACGCGATAGATGCGACCGTCGGAAGACTGTCAATCAAATAGGAACGCCCAGTCCCGCAGCCCATACCCGGAAGCGGCGGAGAAGATCGCTCTCTAAAACGGTAAGTACGGCTTCGATTTTAAAAATACTACCCGATTCCCCTTGACAAAATGAGCATCAATCTAATGTTAAAAATTGTGATTTCCGGGTGAACCTCCACTTTAAGACCCGGACCTTTAGGCAGGTAAAGGACCTGGGCAGTTTTTGTGATTCGGCACTGCGTCACTTTAACTGACAATTGCGCGGTCGTGCAACGTGGCTCCCAAACAAAATTGGCGTCCTTTTTTCCCCACAAATAGAGCTTTCTTTTGGTGGTATTTGATCACCTCTGCGGTTTTAATTTTTTGCGCTATAAACAAAAATAGAGCGACAATTTTCGAAAAAAAATGCAATATTTTTTACTTTTTCCTATAATAAATATCCCCCAAAAATATATATTAAAAAAATTGTGGCCCCCGTTCCAGTTTAATGTGGCACCCCTGGTAATTTGGATATATACTGTATTTATCGGCGCTGCCTCGGGGGGGACAGGGAGCGGCGGGGAACGAGTGCTGTCAAATTACCTACTGGAGAATCTCCCGTTTACTCTGCGGCATCTGTAATAGGAAGTCTTGTCTCCTGGGCTGCCATTGGACGACTCCTCTGTCTATCATAGGAGGTGGGACATTGTATTAAAGAGGCAGCTGTGTAAGCAGGAGATTCTCCTGTATGTAATCTGTTGGCACTCGTCCAGCCACCCCTCCCCTCCGAGGCTGCAGATGGGCATCGATCAGGCTGCATTCATGGCAATGGCGAGGCTGCATTCATGGCACTGATTGGGCTGCATTGATGGGCAATAACCCTTATTTTGCTTCACAGTTCTTTATTTACATTTTTTTCCCTGAAACTTCCCCCAAGGTGTGTGTTATATGCTGATAAATACAGTATATCCAAATAACACGCCCAAGTCATCTCTTCACCACACACAGCCACAGAGGCAGGAGAATTCTTGTTGGGCCGTGTATTGGTGCTCGGGCAAACACAAATTTTAATGGTTCAAAGAATGTCAGAAAAATGGTCGGCCCTTGCGCATGTTCACTTCATCAAATCTGGCCCTCTTTGAAAAAAGTTTGGACACCCCTGATGTAGACAATATCAGATGGAAGGTCCCTCATCCACAGTTCAAGGGACCCCTAGCAATGTTTGGAGGAACGCTAGAGTTCCATGTAACCTTGGTTGAGAATAGCTGCTCTAATTCACCTTCAGTCATTTTGTTTAAACATTCCTCGCAATATGCCAAGTGGTGATGTCTTACAGACCGAGCTGGAGCCCCTGTGGCTTTAGATAGCAAACCCAGCTGTGGTCTTTTGCTCAGTATGTGGTTGTCACAAGGCCAAAGGGCTTGCGGTTGGATTGTCAAGGCCTCAGATACTACAGGAAGCCAATAAGACTTGCTGGCATCTTAACTAGGCTTGTACCCAGATTATGGACACTGGACCAGTAAAATCTGGTTGGTACATGGTACTTATTGCACTTTACACTTGATGTGCTGGGTTTGGAGTATAAGATATTTCTGAAAATGTGTTTAGGCTGTGTGCCAACAATGATTGCACAACACAGGGTGGTTCCTGTAAGTAACGTACATGGGTATCTTGTCTTCAGGCTGCAGAATACAAGCCAAGCAGTACAACACAACCTTCTGCTTCTCAGACAGATGGCGTCAGACAGCGCAATTCATTACCGAATGTTCCATCAGCACAAGAAAATCCACCCAGGTATGAATGGCCACATACATTTGACATTGCTAGCATAATCCATTATATTTACTAGGGTTGTCCCGATACCGATACTAGTATCGGGACCGATTCCGAGTATTTGCGGGAGTACGCGTACTCCCGCAAATACCCCCGATACCGAAATAGAATACTCCCCCGCCGCCGTTACGCCGCATCCCCGCCGACTGGTTAATACGCGCGGGGAACATTACAGCTTTCATTTGAATAGCTGTAATGATTCGCGCCACGTATAGACACTCCCCCTTGCTCGGGTGAACTGTCCAATCCCGAGCAAGGGGGAGTGTCTATACGCAGCGCGAATCATTACAGCTATTCAAAGCTGTAATGTTCCCCGCGCGTATTAACCAGTCGGCGGCAGCGGGATGCAGGTGGGAGACATGGCTGGATATGGGGGGGAGACATGGCTGCATATGGGGGGGAGACATGGCTGCATATGGGGGGGAGACATGGCTGCATATGGGGGGGAGACATGGCTGCATATGGGGGGGAGACATGGCTGGATATGGGGGGGAGACATGGCTGCATATGGGGGGGAGACATGGCTGCATATGGGAGGGGATATGGGGGGAGACATGGCTAGATATGGGGGGGGACATGGCTGGATATGGGGGGGGGCATGGCTGGATATGGGGGGAGACATAGCTCCATCCGTGGGGGAACATGGCTGTATTTGGGGACACATTTAAAAAAAAGTATCGGTATTCGGTATCGGCGAGTACTTGAAAAAAAGTATCGGTACTTGTACTCAGTCCTAAAAAAGTGGTATCGGGACAACCCTAATATTTACCATTATATATGTTGTATTGTGTACTGATCTATAATTCCTTTACAGGCCTCAAGCAGCAAGTCCACCTCTCTCTCCCTATTCTATGTACAGCCCTCAACAGATTCTGTGGTGGCATCAGATGTACGCCAGGCAGTACTACATGCAATAGTAAGTTTCCTATTGGTAACATTAAACCACTTGTGGATGTTTAAAATATCAGCAACATATTCACCAACTAACACCTATGAGGCAAATCATTTCATATTGTACGTTGAATTGAGCAGCATATAGGCAGTCAGTGTAGTACTGGTGTCCCCCATCTTATAGGGCTCCACTTAGGGTCACTCTGGGGTCGATTTAGACCCCTTTCACACTGGGTCGCTTTGCAGGCGCTATAATGCTAAAAATAGCACCTGCACAGCAACCTGAAACAAGTGTCTCTCCAGTGTGAATGCCCCGAGGGCTTTCACACTGGAGCGGTGCGCTAGCAGGAAGCAGGACGGTAAAAAAAAAGTCCTACTAGCATCTTTGGGGCGGTGAAGGAGCTGTGTGTATACCGCTCCTACCCATTGAAATCAATAGGCACCACGGCTATACCACCTCTGCAGAGGCGCTTTGCGGTGGTTTTAACCCTTTCTCGGTCGCTAGCGGGAGGTAAAAGACCCCCGCTAGCAGCCGAATAGTGCAGCGAAATTGACGGTAAAGCAACGCTAAAAATAGAGGTGCTACACTGCCCCCGCCCCAGTGTGAAAGGGGCCTTGGTAAAACTGGTGCAGCTGTATTTGGTAGCCAATCCGCCTCTTAACTTCAATTTGTTCAGTTAAGTTTTGGCAATAAAACCTGGAAACTGATTTGTTTTTCTATGTGGAGTTGCACCACAGTTTGCACACTCCAGCTAGTAAATAACCCCCTTTGTGTCTTTAATAGTACTTGTTTTGTCTGGAGCGTGTTCACACCCTTTTTCTATTTTACAGCACTGCATTATATGGAGATGCTTTAGAAAATGAGAGAGAAGTCACATACCACAGGAGGATCCATCCTCTGATACACCCATCTGTCTGGAACAGGTGTAATTATCTTGCAATTCAGCGGTTCCACTTGTACAGCTGGTATTGCAGGCTTAAAGTGGGAGTTCACCCGAAAAACAATTTTTAACATTAGATTGAGGCTCATTTTGTCAAGGGGAATCGGGTAGTGTTTTTTTTAAATCGAAGCAGTACTTACCGTTTTAGAGAGCGATCTTCTCCGCCGCTTCCCGGTATTGTCTTTGGGACTGGGCGTTCCTATTTGATTGACAGGCTTCCGACTGTCGCATACATCGCGTCACGAGTAGCCGAAAGAAGCCGAACGTTGGTGCGGCTCTATACGGCGCCTGCGCACCGACGTTCGGCTACTTTCGGAAAATCGTGACACGATGTATGCGACCGTCAGAAGCCTGTCAATCAAATAGGAACGCCCAGTCCCGCAGCCCATACCCGGAAGCGGCGGAGAAGATCGCTCTCTAAAACGGTAAGTACTGCTTCGATTTTAAAAAAAACACCCGATTCCCCTTGACAAAATGAGCCTCAATCTAATGTTAAAAATTAAGTTTTTGGGTGAACCTCCACTTTAACAATGTATGCAAAAATATAGGAGCATTGGGGACTTTAAAGGTGCTAATAAACACCTTGAATCTCTGAATGGGGTAGCTAGGTTTGTCAACAACCTCGGTTATAGAGTACCCCCAGCAACATTACCCCCACCGGGTGCAGTAAACTGTTAAAACTATTGTAAATGGCAGTACATGATCAACAAGGGTCTCTCTACCTATTTATTTCTGTCTTCTATGAGCTTGCTTCCTCGTGGCTCCAGCACAGTGGCCGCCGGCTGGCTGGCCACTTTGTCCTCTCCATGCAACCCGACGTATAACATCAGAAGGAGCGTGCGGACGCTCAGTATCCCATAGCGCATGCACCCTAGAGTAACCCGGTCACAGAGAGTGAGGCTTGGATTTGACCAAGCCTCACTATCAGGGCAAAGGCAGGAAGAGGCCGCGTCATTCTCAAGGCTGATGTTGCACCTCCATCTATATGTAAAGCCAACAAAGCGTATATATAGAAGTGGGACAGGCTCTGCATCATTGTCCCAGCTGGATCTACATAAAACATGGCTACAGACTGAGATACATGCCCTGGGTTTCTGTATGGCCGCCCGTGAAAAGACCGTCAAAGATCCTCATGCAGGGCATTCATTAAGTAACCATGTATATATTCATATTGATGAATTACAGCTCTGGTAATTCATTCAGAACTACAAGCAGTCGGCTGAAAAGGCACTTGTAGTTCTCTTTTTCACAGAACTCTGTGAATGAATGACAGTTGATTTTTTTTTTTTTTGTGACAGCGGGTGCAGGGAGAAGATCCCTGGCCTGCTGTCACAACAGGGGATCAGGAGGGGGGGCTGCTACATCCGTAACAGTATCCTTTAAAGACTTAAAGAACAACTTCACCTTTTGAGGTTGTCCTTTAACCGCTTAAC
This sequence comes from Rana temporaria, assembly GCF_905171775.1. Taxonomy (NCBI): domain Eukaryota; kingdom Metazoa; phylum Chordata; class Amphibia; order Anura; family Ranidae; genus Rana; species Rana temporaria. Next base: position 131,726,205 of record NC_053499.1, on the reverse strand, counting down.
GACCGCCGCATGTATATGTACGTCCACAGAATGGCACGGACAGGCATACGGGCGTACAGGTACGTCCCTGCCTTTCCGCGGGTCGGGGGTCCGATCGGGACCCCCCCCGCTACATGCAGCGGTCAGATACCCGCGGAGAGCGATGCGGGACGACGGCGCGGCTATTCGTTTATAGTCGCGATTGCTCCCCAGAGCTGAAGAACGGGGAGAGCCGTATGTAAACACGGCTTCCCCGTGCTTCACTGTGGCGGCTGCATCGATCGAGTGATCCCTTTTATAGGGAGACACGATCGATGACGTCAGTCCTACAGCCACACCCCCCTACAGTTGTAAACACACACTAGGTGAACCCCAACTCCTACAGCGCCCCCTGTGGTTAACTCCCAAACTGCAACTGTCATTTTCACAATAAACAATGCAATTTAAATGCATTTTTTGCTGTGAAAATGACAATGGTCCCCAAAATGTGTCAAAATTGTCCGAAGTGTCCGCCATAATGTCGCAGTCACGAAAAAAATCGCTGATTGCCGCCATTGGTAGTAAAAAAAAAATAATTAATAAAAATGCAATAAAACTATCCCCTATTTTGTAAACGCTATAAATTTTGTGCAAACCAATCGATAAATGCTTATTGCGATTTTTTTTACCAAAAATAGGTAGAATAATACGTATCGGCCTAAACTGAGGATTTTTTTTTTTTTTATATATATATATGTTTTTGGGGGATATTTATTATAGCAAAAAGTAAAAAATATTGAATTTTTTTCAAAATTGTCGCTCTATTTTTGTTTATAGCGCAAAAAATAAAAACCGCAGAGGTGATCAAATACCACCAAAAGAAAGCTCTATTTGTGGGGAAAAAAGGACGCCAATTTTGTTTGGGAGCCACGTCGCACGACCACGCAATTGTCTGTTAAAGCGACGCAGTGCCGAATCGCAAAACCTGGCCTGAGCAATTAGCAACAAAATGGTCCGGGGCTTAAGTGGTTAATGAAACCCACTCTTCCTGATCAAGGAACCTTGCTGCTTACATAGACCTGACCAGCTCTTTATAATTCTGCGCATGTGCATTGTGGCCTGTTTGTTCCTGTGTATACTCTGAACAACCACTAGAACTACCATGAATACTATTATCTATTGAAATGATTGAGGCCATGGGACACATGTGCATAACAGAGGAGCCGGCCAGGTCCATGTCAGCAGTGAGATCGCTGAATCAGGGCTGAAGGAAATTCTACTCCCAGACTGCCTGCATTCAGGGGGGTTATGGTGCCTATGAACATTTTTATTACTACTGCTGCTGTTTCATGCATGCAGGTTCATTTTTTTTGCTTGAATATATTGATAAATGCAGATTGTTCACTGGGCATTAGGATAATTAGTGGAATCGCCTTCTGTTGCCAAGTGACAGGTCCTTTTATAATACGTTGCATATGACCGCTTAGAATCCTTCTGTATTGTGTATAGAACATATGGATAATAACTCTTATGTCGTCCTTTAGCTATGCTGCAGCTGCCGCCACCACCACCTCTCCCTCTCAGAGAAGACAGGAACTTCCAGTTGTGCCCCCTGCTGCTCCAGACCCGCTTCCTCATCCTTTCCCTGCTGCCAACCAGGCCCCCAACCCTGACGTTCAAGCCCCTGTAAATCCCGTAGCCAATCAGAATTTGCGTATGAATGCACAAGGAGGAGTGGTGGAGGAAGAAGATGAGGTGAACAGAGACTGGTTGGACTGGGTGTACACTGCCGCACGCTTCTCAATCTTTCTCAGTATACTGTATTTCTACTCCAGCCTGACCCGTTTCATGATGGTCCTTGGTGCCATGATTGTAATGTATCTGTAAGTGTCTTCTTTGATGTCTGTTTTTATATGAAGGCATGCATTGAATAATTTGTTGTGAAGGCTCTAATTACTTTTATAGCTTAACATATGACAAGAAGCAAAGTTTTTTTTTTTTTTTATATATTATACAGTGGAAACTCGGATTGCGAGACACAGCCAAAACAAGCAAGATTCAGGCCAAAGCGGTGTGCAGTACCTCGTTTGGCCTGAGGTGGGGGGGGGCGCCGCTCGGAAAGACACTGAAATACGTCCTCGGGCCTTTCCGGCTGAGTGTTTGAGAGGCTCTCCGGCACCCCCCACCTCTGGCCACATGCGGTATTGCATCCCATTGAAGTCAATGCGGAACAAATAATTTTCTTCAATGGGGAAACTCGCTTTGATATGCGATTACTGACGAGCATTCTCCTGGAACGGATTATGCTCGTACTCCGAGGTTCCATTGTATTTGGATAGAGTGCTAAAGGGTTAGCACCTTTGTCCGTTAGGGAGTGTCAATCTGTGTACTGTTCGCCAATGTCACTGGGCATGAAAGTGAGGCTAAATACATAGGCCTGGATTCTTAAAGCACTTACGCCGACGTATCTTTATATACGCCGCGTAAGTGCACAGATGCGCCGTCGTATCTATGCGCCTGATTCTTAATGCTAGATACGCCTGAAATGTGGCTTCATCAGACCGACGTAAGTTTCCTACGCCGTCGGAGCCTGGGCGCATATTTCAGCTGGCCGCAAGGGGCGCTTCCATTGATTTACGAGTTGAATATGCAAATGACCGAGATACGCCGATTCACGAACGTACTTTATTGCTTGTATAGCGTAGAATCACCCGAAGGTATCGAAACGCTTCCAGACATTAACAATTCACAGCAAGACCGAGTGTTACAAGCATAAATTAACATAGTAACAATATAAAATATGTACCACAATTAAAATCAACTAATAAAACAATATCACACCATAAAACCAAAACAGTACTTGCGCCCGTCGCAGTAGTATACGCCGTTTACGTAAGGTATGGACGAGGGAACAGCCGTCGTATTTTACGTTGTTTACGTAAGTCGTACGTGAATGGGGCTGGGCGTAGGTTACGTTCATGTCGTATGAATTGAGCCGTCGTATCTTAGGGAGTAAATTCAACGTGAATCTGAGCATGCATGCGCCGTTCGTTCGGCCCATCATTTACATGGGGTCAAGTTTAATTTAAATGGATCACGCCCACTTCCTTCCTACTTTGAATTAGGCGGGCTTACGCCGGACAATTTACGTTAGGCCGGCGCAACGTTGGGAACGAGTGCTTTGTGAATACTGTTCTTGCCTTTCAATGTTACGTCGGCGTAGCGCATATCTGATGCGCTACGCCCCCACAAATATACGCCACTCTACGTGAATCCGGGCCATAATGTTTTGGCTTTAGATATACTTTAATATTTAGGTTATCTTTGTCTATGCTCCTTTTTTAACCAGAAAAAAGGCCCTTTCCTGGTTTGTGCTTAGACTCTTTAAAACATGTTATACGTTAAGCTATGGGCTTTGCGGGGGTTGTGCAACCAAGTTTTGTAATTTGAAAAATATAAAGGTGTTAGGATTTTATGGGTCACCAGTTTGTGACGGGTTAAATTGAACATATTTATTAAAGCGGTTGTAAACCCTGGTGAAAAAAAAACCCTGTAAGACAAAGGCAAAATAAGCTAGTATGCATACTAGCTCATTATGAAATACTTACCTTAGAACTAAGCCCTCCAACGATGCCTGCACACTGCTGGGACAGCTGCCTTCTTCCCCCGCTTTTTCTTCCCGTTTCGCCGGCTGACGTCACTCCGGTAAGCCGGACCTTCAGAGCGCATGCGCCAATGATGTCATCTGCTGCATGCACTCTGAATATCTCCTAAACTTAGGAGATACTCACAGTACCTACAGATAAGCCTTACTATAGGTTTACCTGTAGGTACAAGTAAAAAAATGTGAGTTTACTTCCTCTTTAATACCAATGTAGGTCCCAACATACACTCTTGAGGTATTGCTTTACACAATTTTGGGATTCAGGCCTTTTAAGGACAACATCGTTTTTGTGTCTTTGACATTTAATTTATGTCTTTCCATTGCATGTTAATTTTGAGAACCAAACTATGTTCTGTGCTAAACGTGTGCTTTTATTATAGGCACACAGCTGGATGGTTTGCATTTAGGCAAAGACAACCTCAAGAAGCTGCAGTTGCTCAGCCACAGGCCGCTGGAAATCAACAGGATCAAAACAACAACTTACAACAACAGGTGAGTTAGGCTTGCAATATTTAAATAATGCTGACCCCGAGGGCATGCTTAAAGCTTCAGTATTGGGTTTGTAGGGATAGTGGGCCACTGGGGGTAAGTTATACTTGCATGCTCTCTGCAATGGTTTTGCACAGAGCAATCCGATCCTCCTCTTCTGGGGTCCCCTGCCCTTGCTCTAGGTTTCTCCTCTTTAGCTAGGGTCCTTTTATATGAAGCTGCTTTCTATGGGGGCTGTGCCTATTGACAGACCGCGCAGCTTGGTCCACCCCCTCATCACAGAATTTGATCTGCCCAGTTGAAGTGTGACCGAGCCGGGAGAGCTGCCCCTCTCGTGCACAGCAATGGATCGAGATCAGGCAAGTATTGGGGGGGGGCAGCTGGAGGGACACATGCAGCACAAGAAGGCTTTTTACCTTTAATGTAGTTTTCAGTTTGAACCAATGTGGTTGAAATGGATAGTTATTGTAGCAGAACACTGGCTGCTGTAATACAGTGCTGTATACAGAAAGCTGTGCTGTGTTTCCAGCAAAGTCCTACACCCTTCCCTTGTGTGGTTGGGAAGAAGAGTTGTCAATGTGGCATATCAGCCATTCAGGAAGGGCCCATATTTTTATCAGTGGATACAAGGCTTTCTCTAGCCAAAGCAGAGAGACAGGCGGATGACGTCACAAGCTCCATTTCGGCCAATCGGAGAATGCCTTGTATCCATTGATAAAATAAACATGCTTTCTAAATGGCTGATGTACCACATGACCAAATCTGTTTTTTCAGGCTACAGAAGAAGTGTGTGGTCAAGAACAAAGCATGGCTTGCTGTTTGCAGGACAAGTTGCTGCATTGTATTGCCGCACACAGTGTTCAAAAGACTCTTTCACAATCATTTCAACCTGTTGGCCCAAATGAAAATTTTTAAGTCACTGAAAACATAGTCCTGGTTTAACCCTTGCTATACCGGTGTTGCAGTACTTGGCTGGAGGTCTTGACTCGCACTGTTGTGATTTAAGATCATTGGGAGCCATGCCATGTCTGTACCTATCCCCACTTTTGACTGCTGTAATGTCCAGGAGGTGATGCAGCTTTTTTTTTTATTTCGTTTCCCCCCCCCCCCTCTCCAGTTTTTTCAAATGGGTATTATTGTTTGAGACTTGGGGCCATATAAACCATAAGACTAGGGATGCACCGTTATATCGGTGGCCGATACACATCGGCCGAAAACAGCTGTTTTGGGGACATGCCGAAACAGCTTTAAAATTACCGATAATGAATAGTGGCTGCAGAGCGGTAAAACACATACTGAAATTGTCTCCGCTCTGCTCGCACACAGCCCCGCCTGCTCCTAACCACGCTATGATAAACATAATGCCGGTCTAATGCTGAGATGTGTTGGGTTAGGAGGAGGCGGGGTGTGTGCGAGCAGAGCGGAGACAGTTTCAGCATACGGGCGGAGGTGAGTTGCTTTCTTTTCTAGCAGCCCATCCGTCCACGCCCCCCCCCCCCCCCCATATCACATACCTCTCTCCGGCTGGCTATATCTTCGGGACTCTGTCCCCCCCCCCCCCGGCTGCCTAGTTTCTCTACTGTCCCTGACGCCAATCCACTCCTGAGGTGACTGGGTTAATAAAGAGAACCTGTCACCTCCAATTGCTATCACACAGGGAATTGTTTTCTCCTGTGTGATAGCAATAAAGTTAAGTGTAAAAACAAATAAGAAATAAGAATTAAATTAATAAAATAAGAATTAAAAATTAAGACTAAGAAAAATATTAAAAATAAGAAAATTATACAAAAATAAAAAAAGTAAAACGACAAGCTACAAAAAAAAGCGATAAAGTAATAAAAAAAAAGAAACAAGAGGCGGCAATTGGGGGCACAGTGAGGCGGCAATTGGGGGCACAGTAAGGCGGCAATTGGGGGCAAAGTGAGTGTACGTTTTAACATACTATTATTTAAAAAAGAAGAAAAGTCATTTTCAGTTTCGGCCTGCCTTTTTTCTTTATTTCGGTTTCGTTTTGGTTCTGAAATTTCCATTTCGGTGCACCTCTCCATAAGACTATTATAGATAATGTTTCAGAATTGCACAGTGCCTGGGCTTTTGATATCTTCAACTGGTACTGGATGAAGATGGGGACCTTTTGTGGATGATGGTTGGGATGGTTGGGACTGACTCTCTACCATCTGGTCATTATCATCCCAGCCTCTTGTGTCTTATTAGATATAGGACATTTTTCTGGCGTTCACATTTTTGTAGGGTAAATGTATTTCCTAGGTCTTTTTCCCACTTCCAGAGGAGAAAGGGGAGTCGGTCTTCCCATGGGTTATACAGCCTCTTCACAATCATGGAAGAGTGTATGTTGCACAGAATGGCAAATCCACTTTGCACTGAATGTGCACTTGGAAGTGCAGTCGCTGTAGATCTGAGGGGGACATGCAAGGAAAAGAAAAAACAGCATTTGAGCTTGCACATAATTTGGATGATAAAATCAGCAGAGCTTCCCCTCATTTCAGATCTACCCCTCAGATTTACAGCAACTGCACTTCCATGTGCACTTATAGTTTGCACTTGTAGTGCAAAGTGGATTTGCCTTTTGTAAATAACCTCCATTGTCTGATTGTTAAGGGCCAGGGGATCTTGGGTTTGTCTAGAGTAGTGGTTCTCAACCTCTCTAGTGCCGTGACCCCTTGATAAAATTTCCCAAGTTGTCGGGACCCCTAACAGTAAAATCATTTTCGTATTGTGGGTTGTCAGCACCCGGGGAAGACAAGTAATTTGCACACCTAACCCACATGCATTTAGCGCTTCCTGAGTCCCTTCCACTTGGACAGTTTTTAAAACCCCCTTATGGTACATTTTAGGATGTACCACTCTCTCTTTGTTCTCCTTTCTTTCCCTTTTATCGCTCTATCCTAATTTTTTATTTTTATTTTCCCCATCCCTCTCCCTAGCCGTCTTTCTTGTTTTTTCTCTACCTTTTTATTTGCTCCACCCCTCTTTTCCTCTACCTTCCATGTATTCTCTATTTGTATTCCTTCTCTTACTCCTTGGTGGGGGGGTGGGATGAGTGGATTAGGTGCTCTTGAACAAGGTCACCTGCTGATCTGAGAACTGTTGTGAGGACTTTTAATGGCAACTATAATCCCAGGTAGTGTTACTCACTGTGCCTCCGACTTTGTAGCGTCTCGTAGCAGTGGCACCTATGCCGGAATCAGGACATAGGGTCTCCTCCAGCCCCTCCCACTTCACATTCCTCACCAATCAGCTGACCTCTAGCTCCCCCCCCATGCCGTGAACTGATTGGGCGGCTGCGATGAGGCTTAGTGGGCGGGCTCCAGGAACAGCCCAGCTGGGTGGCCACAAAGAGGCAGGGAGAGCGTTGCGGGCTTCAAGAACAGCCCATGATTCAGAGACCCCTGGCAAATCATAATTTGACACCCGAGGGGGTTCCGACCCCCAGGTTGAGAACCACTGTTTTAGAGGGACATAACATATAAGGATGGAGCACATCGCACCCCTGTGCTCAAAAGGAGGGTCAACTGCGTGTCTTCCTCTATGGGAAGCCATTGCAGGTCTTTAGTAAAATAATATTTAAAGTAAGTGTTGATTTCTAAAGTTATGTTGCTTATTGGGTGTAAAGGATGCTTTGCTGAGGTCCATAAAGACATTTTATAAATACTGTACATTTACCATATTTTCTTTCTTTTCAATAGGAAAATGGTCAAGTTGCGGAAGAAGCACCGAATGAGGCAGCAACCGCCATCCTTCAGGCACAGTCCTTCACGTCCACAGCCTGGGTCTTCTTCAAAACATTCTTTGCCTCTTTGATTCCTGAGGGCCCTCCAGCAATGGTTCAATGAAGACCATTCATGACAGACATTTTGGGTACAGATAATGGACTTGCAGCTGCATGTTATCGGTCTTCCATCCCTTACATGGCCACAAGAACAGGCCCAGTTCAAAGAACTGACGCTTTTATAGTTTTGTAGGAAGACTTTTTGTTGAGACATGTCTCCTTCAGAAAGAATATTCTTTTCTACCAGTCCAAAGATGTATGTACAGTATGCACATGTGAGTGGGCATTCTCTGCTCATGGCATTTGATTCCTTGTGGAATGTCTGGGTAATTTACACTAATTGTAGTGTTAACGTTTACACATGTAACAACTTTAGCATACTGGCCAGTCTTGCTTTGAACTCTACCGGCTGTGGAGTAGATATATTACCGGACGCAGTATGCTAATCCGCATTTCAAAATCTTCCTTGTGCTAACCCTTCACGCACAAATTCCTGCACTTTAGAGAATACTTTCAATAAACTGAGAAGCTTTGTATTGTCTTTCATTATCTTTTCATAACTTAGTTTAAGAACAGGTGGGGTTTTAGTCTCTGCTTTGTACAGCACACTGCATGTGTCATGTGTTTAGATTTGCAGTGGTGTCACACAGAAAACAGAATTTCTTGATTGTACATCATGGGACACAGAGCCTTAATTACTTAATGGGTTATGTAGTCACCACAGGTGATTGGATACTGGAAAACCCAATTAAAATTGAGTTCCTCCCCTATATAACCCCTCCCAAATGGAGAGTACCTCAGTTTTTTCACCAGTGTTAACGTGGTTGGTCACGTTCAACATGTGGTAAGAAAAGAAATGCTCTTTTGATGGTCTGGCTGCGAAGGCCTAAGAGCTATAACCGGATCCATTCCTCGGGCTGATATCAAAGGCCTAAGATGGTTGCTACCCAGGCCTCATGTAAGAAGAAACAAGGTTTGCCTGTAATGTCTCTCTGCAGAGGTCTGGGCTCTAGGATCCAGACTTTGGTGTACTAATACATATGTGGCAAAAAAAGTTTCTGGCAGTTTCTACAAGTCCAGGTATGAGGTTTTCTCTAATAAAACCCTATGTAAACATGAAGGTTGGCACAACTTGCCCGCCGTGATGGGTGAAAACTGGAACTACTTTTAGGAGCTGAAACTGAATTTATCCCTCTTGCTGTGTAAATTACAGTAGGGCCCTGATAAAGATGTGCAATATTTAATGGTGCCCTGCAGTGAATTGCAAATTAAACTTTACAGTTAGCATAGCCTACCTGCTTAGTAGTTACATGTTTTTGTATCCTGGCATTGCTGTACTGCAGTGGTTCCCAACCTCAGTCCTCAAGTACCCCCAACAGGACATGTTTGCAGGTTTTCCTTTATCTTGCACAGATGCTTGGGTATTTTGGACAGACATTTTATCCAAGAGAAATTCCAAAAACATGGCCTGTTGGGTACTAGAGGACTGAGGTTGAGAACCACTGTTGAACTGCACCAGTCTACCCAACTTGTGATACTAGAACCCTTCTACTGCTGATTCTAGAACACGCCCAGTGCTGCTTCTCGTATACGCAAAGCTTCATGTAAACAAATCTAGTATTATGAAGCTTTCTCCCAGCCAATCGGACTCAAACCTGCTTTGGAAATATGAATGTGATTTGTATTGCAGGAAACAGTGGAAGTCGCGTAGTACGGGCTTCAGGAAGGAAGTACACTCCTATTGCCCCTCTGTGTACAGTTACAGTACTTTTGGATAGAATTTTTTGCTGAATGATTTCACTTTTGGATAGAATTCCCATTCAAAGTGAACAGGCTATTTGATAGTAGTATGGCATTTTTGCATTGCAGAAATGCACTGTAATTTTAAGCCGTTGCATCCCCATTTACATACATGGAAGATGTGATATATAAATGCAGCGCTGTGAATAAACTCCCTTCTATAAATCCTACGCAATCATAGAATACAATGACCATAATCGCAACTTGCACATATACATGTTTCTACAAAAAAGTGCTACTACTTTGTAATCAATCCCATGCTTCTTAATCAGTTACAATTATCCAAGAAATATAAATTGCACAGTTGCAATTATGGTCATTGTATTCTATGATTGTATAAGACTTTCAGGGTTCCTAGCGCTGTCTAAACTGTATGGAACAGCTACGTACATTACAGTGCTGTGTTTCGGCAGAGAGGGAGGCTTTGTCCTATTTCCAGAACAAATTTTATTTGTGCGAGTGCTGCTCAGCTATTCACAGGAAGATTTACATTTGGTTTAATAGATGTGACAACATGGGCCCATCTCGGCCAGTCAGAGGAAGCCTTGTATTCATTAAATACACGCTAAATATGGTTTATAAAGCACTCCCACAAGGTGCATCTGTTTGAAAGGAAATGGTTCATTTAGGCCAGCTTAGCCTAAAGTCCTAGTAAAGCTGGAATTGGGCTTTAAAGCTTTTTGATCAGTATGTCAATCAGGTAAATGGCAGCCTTTGTATTTCCTCGAAACAGGCTTCCTTTAACCACTTAACAACCGCCGAATGTACATATACGTCCACAGAATGGCACGTACAGGCAGATGGGCGTACCTGTACGTCCCTGCCTAGACGTGCGTCGGGGGTCTGATCGGGACCCCCCACCCCCGGTACATGCGGCGGTTGAAAAATCTTCTGGGAGCGATCCGGGATGAGGGGGCGGCTATTCGTTTCTAGCCACCCCCCCGCGCGATCGCTCCCCAGAGCTGAAGAACGGAAAGAGCCGTGTGTAAACACGGCTTCCCTGTGGCGGCTGCATCGAATGTGTCATCCCTTTTATAGGGAGACACAATCGATGACGTCAGACCTACAGCCACACCCCCCTACAGTTATAAACACACATTAGGTGAAACATAACTCCTTCAGCGCCCCCTGTGGTTAACTCCCAAACTGCAACTGTCATTTTCACAATAAACAATGCAATTTAAATGCATTTTTTGCTGTGAAAATGACAATGGTCCCAAAAATGTGTCAAAATTGTCCGAAGTGTCCGCCATAATGTCGCAGTTACGAAAAAAAATTGCTGATCGCCGCCATTAGTAGTAAAAAAAAAAAAATTATAAAAATGCAATAAAACTATCCCCTATTTTGTAAACGCTATAAATTTTGCGCAAACCAACCGATAAACGCTTATTGCGATTTTTACCAAAAATATGTAGAAGAATACGTATCGGCCTAAACTGAGGAAAACATTTTTTTTTTATATAATTTTTAGGGGATATTTATTATAGAAAAAGGTAAAAAATATTTAATTTTTTTCAAAACTGTCGCTCTATTTTTGTTTATAGCGCAAAAAATAAAAACCGCAGAGGTGATCAAATATCACCAAAAGAAAGCTCTATTTGTGGGAAAAAAAGGACGTCAATTTTGTTTGGGAGCCACGTCGCACGACCGCGCAATTGTCTGTTAAAGCGACGCATTGCCGAAACGCAAAACCTGGCCTCGTCTTTTTGCTGCATTTTGGTCCGGGGCTTAAGTGGTTAAATGTCAATCAGGTCCTTATTTAGCTATTTGATATGTTGCATAATACTTTGTTGTAGCATTAAAAGAGAAGTATGAGTTTAGGTAAAAAAAAAACATTTTTTATACTCACCTAGGTAGGTGCAGCATCAGTCCCCCCCGCTAGTCCTAAGACGGGGAACTGAACAATCAAACATCGCTCAGTTCTTGGTCTACAGGCTGCAGAGAGATGGTGACTTGTCAGTCTGGAGTGCTGGGCTGTGGAGGTGGCAGGAGAGACTGGCTCAGGCTTGCTGAGAGGCTGAGCCAGCTTATGGTCCGGGTATCTGGGTGGATCCCAACCTTTATGGTCCTGAGTTGTTTTTTCTTAGAGCTTGGACCGAATCTGTGATCTCTGCTAAAAACGGGTCACAGTTGGGCAAAATGAACTGCCCTTATGTAATTCCTAGAAGTACAGCCAAAAGAAATGTTGGCTATATTCCTCCTTTAATCTTATTTGATGAGAATTTGGCCATACAGAGTATTAAGAGATGGCTCTAAGTAAACTCTGAAGAGCACCCAATTCTTGGAAGTGCTGTATTCCCAGAATCTGATTTTCATTTTGTTAGGCTGCTAACCTTTAGTGAACAGGGCAGAAGAGTAATATATTGATTGATCGTCTTTTTGGGGCCCGTTTCCAGCTATTGTGAGAAAAGATAAGCACAGTGCCTCTTTTTTACACTAAGAAGGAAAGACAGGATGTGTCGGGATTGTGCGGTTTCCTGTACTCATCTTGTGGATTTTAGGGAACGCAAATCGCACAACTTACTAGATCTCTGGTGACTGAGTGCTGAGCGGTTGGTACAATGTGGCTTCTTCTTGCGTTGTCAGCCTGCTTTCTGAGAGTTTCATCATCCTGCGAGTTTGAGCCATCATCCCCTCTAGAGACCGGGATAGTCTGCAGGTTGACGAAGCCGGCCGCCTTGGTGTGTAAGTACTTGCCTCATCTCTGACGAGATTTTCCATCCTTACTTATAACGGCTCTGCTTGTAATAGCTTAGCATTGTTTATAGATATAAATGTTAATGCACTGCTTATTTTGTGCTGGCAATCAAAGTATCTCTGCTAATCTTCCAGGGGGTAGATTATTCTGCTTTATAAAGTAACTTAAAGTATCGCTAAAGGAAAAACTTTTTACAGTTTTAAAATAGAGTGGAGGGAGCTTGAATGCCTATCAGGTTTTTATTGCGGCCTGTTTCCCATTAACCACTTAAGGACCGGACCAATATGCTGCTAAATGATCCAAGGGGCTTTTACAATTTGGCACTGAGTCGCTTTAACAGACAATTGCGCGGTCGTGCGACGTGGCTCCCAAACAAAATTGGCGTCCTTTTTTCCCCACAATTAGAGCTTTCTTTTAGTGGTATTTGATCACCTCTGCGGGTTTTTTTTTTTGCGCTATAAACAAAAATAGAGCGACAATTTTGAAAAGAATGCAATATTTTTTAGTTTTTGCTATAATAAATATCCCCCAAAAACATATATAAAAATGTTTTTTTCCTCAGTTTAGGCCGATACGTATTCTTCTACCTATTTTTGGTAAAAAAAAATCGCAATAAGCGTTTATCGATTGGTTTGCGCAAAATTTATAGCGTTTACAAAATAGGGGATAGTTTTATTATTTTTTTTTTTACTACTAATGGCGGCGATCAGCGATTTTTTTTCGTGACTGCGACATTATGGCGGACACTTCGGACAATTTTGGCACATTTTTGGGACCATTGTCATTTTCACAGGAAAAAATGCATTTAAATTGCATTGTTTATTGTGAAAATGACAGTTGCAGTTTGGGAGTTAACCACAGGGGGCGCTGTAGGATTTAGTGTTCACCTAGTGTGTGTTTACAACTGTAGGGGGGTGTGGCTGTAGGGCTGACGTCATCGATCGAGTCTCCCTATAAAAGGGATCACTCGATCGATGCAGCCGCCACAGTGAAGCACGGGGAAGCTGTGTTTACATACGGCTCTCCCCGTTCTTCAGCTCCGGGGAGCGATCGCGACGGAGTGGCTGTAAACGAATTACCGCGCCGTCGTCCCGGGTCGCTCCCCGCGGGAATTCGACCGCCGCATGTAGCGGGGGGGGGGGTCCCGTTCGGACCCCCGACCCACGTCTAGGCAGGGACGTACAGGTACGCCAATGTACCTGTACGTGCCATTCTGCCGACGTACATATACATGCGGCGGTCGGGAAGTGGTTAATAAAAGTTGGGGAAAGCAAAACATCTACTGCATAAAATGAAACCAGAGATAGTACTTTAACTATAAATATACACTCACCGGTCGCTTTATTAGGTACACCTTGCTAGTACCGGGTTGGACCCCCTTTTGCCTTCAGAACAGCCTTAATTCTTCATGGCATAGATTCAGCAAGGTGTTGAACATGCCTCAGAGACTTTGGTCCATAGTGACCTGATAGCATCACACAGTTCCTGCAGATTTGTCGGCTGCACATCCATGATGCGAATCTCTGTTGTGGTGTGTTTACCGCTCCTGCCCATTGAAATCAATGGGACAGTGCGGGTATACCACTGGCAATGCGCTGGTTGCGTGCAGTTTTAACCCATTCTTGGTCGCTAGCGGGGTGGTAAATGCGCCCCGGTAGTGGCCAAAATGCGCCGCAAATCCGCCCATAGCGTCGACAGTAAAAATGGCGGCGTTTTATCGCCAACACTATGGGCAGCACGGTGTGAAAGGGCTCTAAAACTCACTAATTACAGTGATTTTGTAGTAATGTTGATGATATAACACAGAAACGTAAGAAATTCCCCAAAGATGCATTCAAGCCTAGCGTTCCTGGGAAGTACCATTTCTTCTATAATAGAAACCGCAAATGTAAAGTACCAAAACTTTTATGACGTGGAATTTGTAGCCTATAAAACAATATTAGATAAGCATACAAATAGCTAGATTCAGGTACGTTCGCGTAACTTTGCGGCGGCGTAGCTTAAGGCATTTAAGCTACGCCGCCATAAGTTAGCTAGGCAAGTACATGATTCACAATGTACTTACCTGCTAAGTTACGGCGGCGTAGCCTAAATCGGCGGGCGTAAGGGCGCCTAATTCAAATGTGTTTGAGGGGGGCGTGTTTTATGTTAATGAGGCTTGACCTCACGTTTTTTAGTTTTTTTTTTACTGCGCATGCGCCGGGCGCCTACATTTCCCAGTGTGCATTGCGGCTAAGTACGCCGCACGGGCCTATTGATTTTGACGTGGATGTAAGCGACGTAAATCCCGATTCACGGACGACTTACGCAAACGACGTAAAAAATTTGAATATGGATGCGGGAAAGACGGCCATACTTGACATTACTATTCCAATAGGGCCTAGCTCTAACTTTACGCGGCCTATCTCTTACGTAAACGGCGTAAAAGTACTGCGTCGGCCGGGCGTACGTTCGTGAATCGGCGTATCTACTCATTTACATATTCTACGCCGACCGCAATGGAAGCGCCACCTAGCGACCATCCAAAATATTGCAATCTAAGGTAGGACGGCCTAACTCTTGCTGAATCTACCTAATAGTATAACTTGCTGGAGAGTTTGACTGTACAAAAAAAAATGTCTGAAGCCAAAAACAGCAGCTGTAAAAACGTCCAGCGTGCATGAGGCCTAAGAGGTAGGTAATATTGGATAAAGGCAGCTTAAGTGTTAGGATTGTAAAAATAATCAATCAGTGCAAAATTAGACAAACAGAAAAATTTAAGCAGCTATCCATTTGGGGTCGAGCAACCAAAATTCCGGTAGAGTAATTAAAAAATTAAAAGCGCAGCGCAATAACATTGAATACATTCATGTATTTAAGTTATAAAGTGACATTTAACCGCTTAACGACAGCCGCATGTATATGTACGTCCACAGAATGGCACGTACAGGCATATGTACGTCCCAGCCTTTCCGCGGGTCGGGGGTCCGGTGTAAACACGGCTTCCCCGTGCTTCACTGTGGCGGCTGCATCGATCGAGTGATCCCTTTTATAGGGAGACTCGATCGATGACGTCAGACCTACAGCCACACCCCCCTACAGTTGTAAACACACACTAGGTGAACCCCCTGTGGTTAACTCCCAAACTGCAACTGTCATTTTCACAATAAACAATGCAATTTAAATGCATTTTTTGCTGTGAAAATGACAATGGTCCCAAAAATGTGTCAAAATTGTCCGAAGTGTCCGCCATAATGTCGCAGTCACGAAAAAAAATCGCTGATCGCCGCCATTAGTAGTAAAAAAAGAAAATAAATAAAACTATCCCCTATTTTGTAAAAGCTATAAATTTTGCGCAAACCAATCGATAAACGCTTATTGCGATTTTTTTTACCAAAATTAGGTAGAAGAATACGTATCGGCCTAAACTGAGGAAAAAACATTTTTTATATATGTTTTTGGGGGATATTTATTATAGCAAAAAGTAAAAAAATATTGAATTTTTTTAAAAATTGTCGATCTATTTTTGTTTATAGCTCAAAAAATAAAAAACGCAGAGGTGATCAAATACCACCAAAAGAAAGCTCTATTTGTGGGGAAAAAAGGACGCCAATTTTGTTTGGGAGCCACATCGCACGACCGCGCAATTGTCTGTTAAAGCGACGCAGTGCCGAATTGTAAAAACGTCTTTGGGCATTTAGCAGCATATTGGTCGGGGGCTTAAGTGGTTAAATACTGTTTTCATATTTGGAACACCTTCTACATCTTTGTGCTTTTAGTGAATGAGAAGACTACAGAAGTAATCCAGGCTGCCTTTAGACATGCAACGTTCCCAAACATCACCGGAGAGAAGGCTGTCCGCTTCCTTGGGGGAGTCAACTATGGTCTAACCAAGTAAGGACACCAGGGCTAATTATTATTATTATACAGGATTTATATAGTGCCAACCGTTTGCGCATGACGGCGCTCTAAGCTCTTCTCGAGTGCTGCTTCCCCCAACAAAAACCGTACTAATTAAACGAAAAGCGGACGTTGAGTTTATGTGCGACAAAAATGTTATAGTCTGCACATCTAGCTTTTTGCAATCGGCTGTCGAAAAGCACCGTACTAACGATCCAAAAATCGTCAGATCGTTCGTTGGAGGAAATTTTGCTTCCAATTTTCATATTGTGTGTACGAGCCTTAAAGGGGTTGTAAAGGAACAATTTTTCCCCAGCTTCTTCGGGTTGCCAGTCTTTGGCCGCTTGATTGGCTGGCAAAAGATGATGTAACAGTTAGGGATCGACCGATATTGTTTTTCCGGTGCTGATACGATACCCATATTTTGGCCACCTCTCAGGCCAATAGCCGATATTGTCTGCCGATATTCTGTACATTTAAAAAAAAAAAAAATTTTCCTGACGCATTCATGGCAGCACACACTGGGTTGTGACTCCGCCCCCACAACCTGACAGGATTGGTTAGCTATAAATTTGAAGGGGAGACACCCGGCATTATTCTCTTTTTTTATCCTCACCTGACAGGACGTGGACGTACAGCTTGTCTCCTACCGCTATCACCCCAGCAGGTTCAGCCTCTCCTGTTTGGAAGTCCCCCTTGTACAGTCTCTAATAGAGCTTTATAGGGGGAACCCCGCTCTGGTGGTCTCAGGGGTTAATCCCGGCACAGATTCCTGGCATATGTACAAGCTTTAAATAAGCTTAAATAGGCAAGTGTGGCTCCCTCTCTACTTCCTGGGTGTTTCTTCCCCGTTTTTATGCTTTCAAATTTACCCTTACTGTTCCGTTTTTATTTCAGTACTATAGCAGTGTTGTATGCCCTTTACTGTGTCCTTATTACATTGGCTCTCTTGCTCAAATCATTTTACCTTGCCTGGGTCCTTTTCCCCCTTCAGGCAGCAGGCTCTCTGAGCCATATAGTCCTCCATAGCCCCGCCGCGTCTCCCGGGCGTACGGCGCATGCGCGCAGCATAGTGATGACGCCGGCGGTCTCCTCGCCCTCATCCAAGATGGCGCCGGGACGCGCGGGACGCTACTGCGCATGCGCGAATGCGTCATCGGCGCCGCGACGGCGGCGCCGAATTTAAAAAGGCTCAAAATTCCTTTTCCTCCCTGAAGCTGCTGCTTTGCCCAAAACACACGGGGTTTTTTGCCCAGGTACTGATTTACCTCTCCCCTTCTAGGCTCTCCTTTCTTTTTTTATTATTCCTTATTTTTAACCATCTTCTGCTCCCTTCCAGGACGCAGTATCATTCCGGGATGTTCTCGACCGTAAGATCGACCTGGAATTAAAGAAGGCTTACTCCACCTCGGGGGGCGCATGTAGACCAGCTATTGCTACGGCAGCTGTCGCCAAGGCCATTTCCGCGTGGGCAGCCAATGCTGAGAAGGTTCTCCTAGAAGGTGCTGATCGAGGGGATGTCATATCCTCCTTGCAGGAGATCAGGCTAGCCGGTGACTTTATGGCGGGGGCCTCGGTGGATATCATCCGTTCCTCGGCCAGGTCCATGTTGGCCTCAGTCATGGCCCGCAGAGCCTTATGGTTAAAACCTTGGGTCGCTGACGCGGCTTCAAAAGCAAACTGGTGCAGGATACCATATGATGGCACGAACCTGTTCGGCACAAAATTGGATTCGGCAATCTCCAAGGTCACGGGTGGAAAATCGGGGCTTATTCCCTCCGACAGAAGACCCAAGCCTCAGAAAGGTCCTACCTTCAGGCGTAATCTGCCTGAGAGGTACAGGGAGGCCAGATCCTATCGTCCCGGTAAGGAGTTCAGGAGAGAATGGAGACCTAATCGCCCACCCTTTACGAGGGGGCAGAAGCCCAAGGTCACTACTGCAGGGGAACAGCAGAAGTCTTTTTGAAGTCTTGCCTGCCCACCCAGCTCAGGTGGGCGCCAGGCTCAGCAGTTTTGCGCAAATATGGTCGAACTACATAGAAGACCCTTGGACTCTTTCTACAATAAAGCATGGCCACAGATGGAACTTTATAGGGGTATTGCCTCACGCTACCTTTCAGCCCACCAAAATACCGTCTTCCCTAGACAAAAGGAAACTGCTCATGCAATACATTTTAGAACTATTGCAGAAAAGAGCTATCGTGGAAGTTCCTTCGCACCAAAGAGGCAGGGGATTTTATTCCCCTCTCTTTCTGGTTCGAAAGAAATCAGGGGACCTTCGGCCCGTCCTGGACCTCAAGCGGCTCAACAGAAGGATTCAAATAGAGGCCTTCAAGATGGAGAGTCTCCAGTCCATCCTCCTGGCAGTAAATCTCGGGGACTGGATGCTGTCGATCGACCTGTCAGACGCCTACCTCCATGTGCCAATACACCCCGCATACCAGAAGTTCCTGCGCTTTTCCATCGGCCAACATCACTACCAATTCCGATGTCTACCATTCGGGATCTCCTCGGCTCCCAGGACGTTCACGAAGGTTATGCTTCCCCTCATAGCATTCCTCAGAGAGAGGGGGCTGCGGGTGCATCATTACCTGGACGATATCTTGCTCTTGGCTACAGATCGGGAGACTCTACTCCTCCAGCGGGAGATCCTAATCTCGACCCTCCAAAAGTTTGGCTGGTTAATCAACTGGCGAAAGAGCAGCCTTCAGCCATCACAGTCCATGGTTTACCTGGGGGCAGAATTGGACACGAAGCAGAACAGGGTACAACTGCCCTTAGAGAAGGTGAATCCCTTAGTCCAGAAAGTGCGGAATCTATTGTCCTCCAGTCTCACGTCTTCCAGAACCTGCCTCAGTATGCTGGGCTCGATGTCATCCACCATACCCATGGTACAATGGTCCCAATGGCGCATGAGAACCCTGCAGAACACCTTTCTCAGGCATTGGGACAGAGCATCAATGCACCAACCCATCAGCATCCCCAGTCATGTAAGACACTCCCTTCTGTGGTGGACTTGCCCTTCCAACCTCAGAAGATTCAGGCCCATAGCTCCTCTGGAACCGGAGATAGTAACATCCGATGTCAGCGAGAGAGGTTGGGGGGCTCACTATCTGGATCAGACAGCCCAGGGTCACTGGCACTTCCCTGCTCGGGGGACAGTCTCAAATATACTGGAGCTCCGAGCGGCATTCCAGGCCCTCTTAGCCTTTGCGCCTCTTCTACAGGGGAAGAGCGTCCTAATTCGGTTGGACAACAGGGTGGCGGTAGCCTACATCCAGAGGCAAGGCGGTACCCGAAGCCTCACTCTTCTGGAAGAAGTTCGCCCCATAATGGAGTGGTCCCAGATACATCTTCTGGACCTGAGAGCAGTCTATGTCCCAGCAGCACAGAATACGCTAGCCGACTTTCTGAGCAGAGAACTTCTATCCAACAACGAGTGGTCCTTGAACCCCCGGGTGTTCGCCGTTCTAACGGAAACCTGGGGGATTCCGGAGATAGACCTGGCAGCAACACCAGCGAATGCCAAGTGTTCGAGATTCCATTCCAGGGTACCCTTTCCAACAGCGGAGGGGACAGATTGCCTCCTTCACCCATGGGACTTCAATTTGGGGTACATCTTCCCCCCAACTCCTCTAATAGCGAGGTTTCTATCGCGACTCCGAAGGTCGTCGGCCACAGTAATCACAGTGGTACCATTCTGGCCGAGGAGACCGTGGTTTACGACGCTCCTACAGCTCAATACCCGACCTCCAATCCACCTTCCAGTTACGGCGGATCTCCTACTCCAAGGTCGGTCTCCCCATCCAGCACCAGACAGGCTCCACCTGACAGCCTGGAGGTTGAGAGGGCTAGACTAAGGGAACAAGGATGTTCCCAAGCGGTTATAACAACCTTAATGCAAGCCAGGAAATCCTCCACGAATTCCATTTATACCAGGATTTGGGAAAGATTCGCCCAGCTGGCGCAACTCAAAGGTTGGAACCCCGTCTCACCCGATCCTTACCAGATCCTGGAGTTCCTGCAAACGGGAATTGACAAGGGACTAAATTCAGGCACCCTAAAGGTACAGATCTCCGCTCTGTCCGCCAAAACTGGCACCAGGTGGGCCTTGCACCCTTTGATCATCCAGTTCATGAAGGCATGCGTAAAGATCAGACCACCCAGAAGACCGTCCTTCCCGTCCTGGGATCTTTCGGTGGTCCTCGAGGCGTTCTCCAATCCACCCTTCTTCCCACTCAACTCGATTTCTCTATGGGATCTGACCTTAAAGTTATCCTTCCTCATTGCCATTGCCTCGGCGAGGAGAGTGTCGGAGTTGCAAGCTCTCATGTCTAAAGAGCCATACCTGATTGTTCATCCCGACAGAGTGATTCTGAGACCGTCAGACCGTTTCCTGCCCAAAGTTACTTCGGCCTTCCATTACAGCCAGGACATCGTCTTACCATGCCTTTCTAACGAGAATGGCGAACCTCATGCCTTGGACATTAAATCTACACTTTCCAAATATCTGTCGGCTACTACTCATCTCAGATCAACAGACGCTCTCTTGATTATACCTCACGGGGCCAGGCGAGGCCAGGCGGCCACTTCCCGCACCATCGCCTCTTGGCTGGTCAGGGCTATTGGAAAAGCGTATTCCACTCAGCAGATGGAGATCCCGGAAGGCGTCAGGGCACACTCAACCAGGGCAGTGGCAACCTCTTGGGCAGCATATTGTGGTGTTTCTGCAGAAACTATATGCAGAGCAGCAACCTGGTCTTCCAGGCATACCTTTATCTCCCACTACAGGGTGGACGCCGCTCTCTTGGCTACGGCCGAATTTGGCAGATCTGTCATCAGGGCCAACTCTTCTGCTCTATAGGGAATAAAATACTTTTGCATTGAACCCTCCCGACTGGCGAGTTATTTCCCAGTGTGTGCTGCCATGAATGCGTCAGGAAAACGGAAAATTGTATACTTACCTTTCCGTAATTTTCCTTTCCTGACGCATTTTCATGGCAGCACACAGCTGCCCACCCTACTGTTCAATGATGATATTTACGGAGAATAATGCCGGGTGTCTCCCCTTCAAATTTATAGCTAACCAATCCTGTCAGGTTGTGGGGGCGGAGTCACAACCCAGTGTGTGCTGCCATGAAGATGCGTCAGGAAAGGAAAATTACGGAAAGGTAAGTATACAATTTTCCGTTTTTTATCACCGTTATTGTTGTGACAGGTACTCTTTATAAGACCCCAAACCCCTCCTCTGCACTTCAAAGTATTCAAATAGCCAGATTCAGAGAGACTTAGGCTGGCGTATCAGAAGATACGCCAGCCTAAGTCTGAATGTGCACCCGCGCTAATTTAAGCGTATTCTGGTAACCAGATACGCTTAAATTAGGCTCAGATACGAGCGGCGTAAGTGTCTTACATATTTGTATCCTAAAGTGTAATCTTTAGGCTGACCGATAGGTGGCGCTACCATTTTGGTCGGCGTCGAATATGTAAATCAGTAGATACGCCTATTCACGAACGTACGCCCGGCCGACGCAGTACAGATATGCCGTTTACGTAACGCATTAGCGGCCTAAAGTTATTCCATCAAATAGATGGAATAGTAATGTCAAGTATGGCCGCCGTTCCCGCGTCGAAATTCGGAAATTTTACGTTGTTTGCGTAAGTCGTCCGTGAATAGGGATTTACGTTGTTTACGTCCACGTCGAAACCAATAGGCCCGTGCGGCGGACTTAGCAATGCAATGCACACTGGGAAATGTAGGCGCACGGCGCATGCGCAGTACCAAAAAAACGTCAATCACGTTGGGTCAAGCCTAATTAACATAAAACACGCCCCCCTCAGCCTATTTTGAATTAGGCGCCCTTACGCCCGCCCGCTTTAGGCTACTCAGCCTTAACTTAGCAGGCAAGTACATTGTGAATCATGTACTTCCCTCGCTAACTAAATGCCATAAGCTACGCCGCCGCAAGTATGCGCTCGCCATCCTGAATCTAGCTTAAAGCGTCAAGAAAGATCAGCGTTTTTGAATACTTTCTATTTCTTAGAACTGGCACCTTTAAGATGCCAGTAATCCGGGAAGTGATGTCATCACATCGCTTCCGGGTTACTAGATCCGAGTCCAGAACGAAGCATTGGCTTTGTTCGGGTCTTCGACCAGCCGGTGGATGTGCCAGCTGGTTGCACGGGCCTCTCGGTGGGACGGGAGAGCCAAGGCGAGCGACGGAAGGCGGGGGGGATCCCCATCTCGTCATCACAGGTCGCAGCAGTGTGACTAGGGGCTTTTTTTTTTCTTTATTTGATCTCCTGTAAATATAAAAGATACATTTATGCAGCTAAATACTTGCAGTGTAAGTACTTGAATTTGTTTGTTAGGTGATGTGCACTGACATCTAGTGGCCACAATGAAAACTGACAACAAATAATTTTAATGACACCTTTTACAAAAGACAGGTATTTGCACCCACTTCCATCCACACAGTCTGCGGGTAGACTGCAGGCATGTGCCGTAGGGAACCGGGCAGTGAAGCCGGAGTGCTTCACTTCCTGGTTCCCTCACCAATGATGGCGGTGGGAGCAGCAGAGTGACGAGTGATCGCTCGTCCTCTGCTGCGGACGACGCTGGACTCCAAGACAGGTAAGTGTCCTAATATTAACAGTCAGCAGCTGCAGTATTTGTAGCTGCTGGCTTTTAATATTTTTTTTTTCTGCGCACATCCGCTTTGAGACATGACACTAGAAACTGAATTTGTTGGAAGAATTCTATTATAATTAAAGCCTATGTTTAGTGAAAACTTAGAGAAAAAAAATCAGCACAGGGAATGGTACTTTAATGAGACATGTCCCTTGTGCTGATACCGCCCTTTCTAGTTAAAACCTGATATTCCCCCCCCCCCCCCGCACACCCACAGCAGTAATCTGCAAACGGCCACCTTCCCCGGACGGTCGGTTGGCTGGCGGCAAACCCCCCCCCCCCCCGTGGGTCAGTTAGTCAGCCACTGGCGGTCGTTCGCTCTGTCGGTCACCCAGCCCCGCACTTACCCCATCTAGGTTGCAGGCGGGGTGCCAGATCCCATTGCATCTCCTCTACATCACGGTGGCTTTTGACATGCATCTCTTCTCTCCTCCTCCTAGATGTCCAATAGGATCACCTTTCCTTTCAGCCAATCGGGTAAATGGCCTCAGAACCCGCTTCCCGATTGACCAGGAGGAGGATCAGTGTGACAATAGCGATCATTCATTTGCTATTGTTACACAACTGGGTGGGCTCTGCGCCCCGAGCCCACCCTTTTTTGAAGCCTATTAGAGCCTTTTTGCTCTAATCGTGTGCTTCAAACCACCCCCCCCATTGGAATCCATGCGTCTTGCACCCTGCATGTAGATTAGGGGGCTGGACGCATGGATGGGGGGGGGGGGCGGCGCATGGATGGGCTGCCACTGCTTCCATCAATGAAAAGCGTTCCATGAATGGAGGACAGGCAGAAGAATGAAGGGTTTCCCCTCCTCCATTCTCTTGACGAGTGCCTATGACATGTTAAGTGACTGTATTACCCCCCAGAGCACCAAAAGATTAGAGCTGTGGTAAACTCTGATGTATTTTAAAAATGATAGACTGCTAACTACAATATATATGAGTGATTTACACTTTACGTTACACCTCTTGCAAGATAAAAAGCTATCCTCTGCCTAACGCCTTCATAAACTATGTGGTGTCTGTCATGCATTTTTTTTATTGCAGCACAGCTTACACGTGGAGAGCATAGACGACTCTCAATGCCTCATTATAGCTGAGCTTTTCTTGTTGTGATTCAGATATACTCATCTGTGACATGCAGGGAGAAAATGCAAGCTTTCCGAAATGGATCCCAATGGAGGCTAGGAGACAACACACATATAGGCTTTTTTACAAAAAGATTTGTAAATTAATAATGTTGATGAATGTGGCCTCAGCCAGTGTCGCTCCAGCCACGCCCCCTGACATGTTTCGTCCCACTCACTGACGCTCGTTCACAGAGGTGAGGGGGACGAAACATGTCAGGGGGACGTGCACCAATAGTGATCTCATTTTGTAATTGCCTATTTCTTTCAATCTGAAGGTCACAAGAACAACTTTTAAAAACAGCCTATTCCCTTTTTTTAAGTGTTGGCTTAGCAATGGCTATGACTGATTGTGATGGTCATGCAGACTCTGGGTGCCTAATACTGACTGATATACATTTGATCCAGTATCCAGGTCAACGATCTGTCCATTGAGAACAGTGAGGTGGAGCTGAAGAGTGATGAGGCAGTGGACATCGCGATCAAAAATGTTAGCGCAACTTTTAAAGGAGTTCTCCATTATGGATATGGGGCCTGGTTGTAAGTGTTTATGTTGTATATTAAAATAACCATGCACATGTTATTATTTTATTATCACATAGTGTGATATGATATACTTGGTTGAAAAATAAACTATGCCTTACTCTGTTGTTCACCACTGAGGCTTTGCTAACAAGACAGGGTTGCAGTGCAGAACCATAGCTCCCAACTGTCCCTGATTTCGAGGGACTGTCTATCATTCGGAACAGAGTCCCTTTTTCCTCCTCAATTGTCCCTCATTTTTTGTCTGATTTATATAGTCCATAGCTCCCAAGTGTCTCTAATTTCAAGGGACCGTCCCTCATTCAGAACAAAGTTCCTCTATCCCTTCTCAATTGTCCCTCTGTCCTCTTCCCACGGTGTGCCTCTGTCCTCTTCCCACGGTGTCCCTCTGTCCTCTTCCCACAGTGTCCCTCTGTCCTCTTCCCACAGTGTCCCTCTGTCCTCTTCCCACGGCGTCCCTCTGTCCTCTTCCCACGGCGTCCCTCTGTCCTCTTCCCACAGTGTCCCTCTGTCCTCTTTCCACAGTGTCCCTCTGTCCTCTTTCCACAGTGTCCCTCTGTCCTCTTCCCATGGTGTCCCTCTGGCCTCTTTCCACAGTGTCCCTCTGTCCTCTTTCCACAGTGTCCCTCTGTCCTCTTCCCACAGTGTTTCTCTGTCCTCTTCCCACGGTGTCCCTCTGTCCTCTTCCCACTGTTTCCCTCTGTCTTCTTCCCATAGTGTCCCTCTGTCTTCTTCCCACAGTGTCCCTCTGTCCTCTTCCCACGGCATCCCTCTCTGTCCTCCTCCTACGGCGTCCCTCTTTTCCTCCCATGGTGTCCCTCTGTCTTCTTCCCACGGCGTCCCTCTGTCTTCTTCCCACGGCGTCCCTCTGTCTTCTTCCCACAGCGTCCCTCTGTCTTCTTCCCACGGTGTCCCTCTGTCTTCTTCCCACGGTGTCCCTCTGTCTTCTTCCCACGGTGTCCCTCTGTCTTCTTCCCACGGTGTCCCTCTGTCTTCTTCCCACGGCGTCCCTCTGTCTTCTTCCCACGGCGTCCCTCTGTCTTCTTGCCACGGCGTCCCTCTGTCTTCTTGCCACGGTGTCCCTCTGTCTTCTTGCCACGGTGTTCCTCTGTCTTCTTCCCACGGCGTCCCATGAAGATGACAGGGCGGGTCTTAAAAAGGAAGGGGTGTGGCCTTGTCAGGAAGGGGTAAGTCATATTTAAATTAGTCAGGCCTATGATAAGAACAAAACCTAAAAACACCACTGCAGAACATTTTGAATCAGTTTTTTTAGTAGAGCTTCTATGAGAGCATTTTCATATGAATTTAAAAGTGACTATGTTGCCTCGGTGAAAAAAATGAAACATGGGCAGCCAGTAAAAGAAACAGAACCCGTCTGACAGGTGTAGACAGAAATGTACGGCTGTGTCAAACAGCATGTCCCCCACCACGTATTATGGTCCCTTCTACTGATCACCACCGTACTACAGCCAGTAGTGTATTTAAGTTTTGTGCTGCCTTAGGCCTGACTAAACTCGTGCACCCCTAATTTAAATATGACCCACCCCTTCCCATCAAGGCCACACCCCTTTCTGTTTAAGATCCGCCCTGACATTTTCGAGTGGGAAGACTAGTTCTTAGGGCCTGGGGGGGGGGGGGGTAATGGATTCCCTTAATTTACATGGATTTCCTCTCACTTCCTGTTTGGCTATGGGGCAGGAAGTGAAGGGAAATCTCTGCAATGGGACAGGGATGATAAAAAATAAACTGACAGGGGCTATAACCCTCCCTTACTCTATCCAAAATGAAAAAAACAAGTGTTGCCTATAGTTCTACTTTAAGCACAAATTTCTGATAATTTTATGGAGAGGACTAAGAAGATATAACCATTCTAATGGTGCAGCAGAAAACATATAGGACATTGAGGAAGGTTTGTGGTCCAGGATGATAGGACAGTCAAAATTAGAAGCAGCTTGCGTTACACTAACAGTGTAGCAGAAGCCGGCGGGGACTCTTTCCGTGCTGCACCCCCTGCAAAGTGCTGCCCTAGGCCTGGGCCTTGTTGGCCTAGGCCAGGATACAGCATTAACTACAGCACACAATAGTTATGTGTGGGTCAGTGGGAGGAATCACAGCACACAGCAGGGGACATGCTATCCAACACACCTGAAATGATTAGATAGCAGCAGGAGCCATAACTCACACTGCATAGCTATCATACATAGCTTCCCAGCATACACGTCTCGCCCCACACCCTAGATATACACCGTGCATGTCATTTGCTGCCATTGTACAATGAGGTGGAAGGCTTGAGTAGCAGCGACAAAAGGACTGTTAACAAAAGACAAGCAAATTATTGGCTTGGGCCGCAAATGGCCGCCCTAGGCCATGGTCCAGGTAGCCCAAAGTAAAATCTAGTCCTGTCCTTACCTCTTGCTCCCTTGACAAGTGTACCATTTTGGAATTTGTATCACTTTTTGTCTCAGGGACAGCAGTCACCAGGATAAATAAAGTGGGTGGGCCAGATTCACATAGAGTTACGCCGGCGTATCAGTAGATACGCCGACGTAACTCCGAATCTAAGCCCGTCGTATGTTTAAGTGTATTCTCAAACTGACATACACGTAAACATGCCTAAGATACCACGGCCAGCGCCGTCGTATCTTAGGGTGCAATATTTACGCTGACCGCTAGGTGGCGCTTCCATTGCGGTCGGCGTAGAATATGCAAATGAGTCGTTACGCCGATTCACGAACGTACGCTTGCCCGTCGTAGTAAATTTACGTCGTTTCCGTAAGAGATACGCGGCGTAAAGATAAACATGCCCCCTAGGTGGCGTATCCATGTTAAAACGGGGGTTCTCCCTAAAACATTTTTTTTTTCTAGCATCTTATTCAGCATAGTAGCGTGAGCTACAGTATGCCTTTATATTTTTTTTTGGCGCCGTACTCACTCTGTAATCGCGTTTTAAAGTTTCCGGGGAATGGGCGTTCCTATTCAGAGGGCTCGTGATTGACGGCCGGCTATGGCGCGTCACGCTTCACGGAAATAGCCGAAATAGGTGTTTGCTCTTCACGGCGCCTGCGCAGTCAGCTCCGATGTCTGTGCGCAGGCGCCGTATAGCGCCGGGAAGAGCCGAGACCTACTCCGGCTATCTTCGGGGAGTGTGACGTGCCATAGCCGGCCGTCAATCATCTTGCCTCTGGATAGGAACGCCCATCTTCACTATAGGATTACACAGTGAGTACGGGGCAAAAAAAAAAAAATAAAGGCTTACTGTAGCTCGCGCTACTATGCTGAATTTAATGCTATAATGTTGTTACTGAGGGTGAACCACCGCTTTAAGTATGGCCGTCGTTCCCCCGTTGCAATTTGAAAATTTTACGTCGTTTGCGTAAGTCGTCCGTGAATGCCGCTGGACGCCATTTACGTTAACGTCGAAACCAATGACGTCCTTGCGACGTCATTTACCGCAATGCATGTCGGGAAATTTTAGGGACGGCGCATGCGCAGTACGATCGGCGTGGGAACGCGCCTAATTTAAATGATCCACGCCCCCTACCCGGATCATTTGAATTAGGCGGGTGGAATTTACACTACGCCGCCGCAACTTTCCAGGCAAGTGCTTTGTGAATCAAGCACTTGCCCGTAAAACTTGCGGCGGCTTAACGTAAATGCGATACGTTACGCCGCCGCAGATGTACCTGAATCTGGCCCGGTGGATCTACTGAGCAAGGAGGCAAGGAAGTAATTAAAATTTGAAAGGCTTCTGAATCTTCTATTTTCTCTCCCCAAAAAATTATAATTTTATTTTTCAAGGAAAATGATACTGAATGGGCTATGAATGTTTTATATGTGATTTAATTGTTTCTGTTATGCGATCTGTATTTAACCACTTCCAGACCTGCGCACGACGATGTACGTCCTCTTTTTAAAGATGGGTATCTCGGTAACGGCAGCAGCTGCTGCCACAACCGAGGTATCCATCTTTAGTGTGAGCGGTCCTGTACACGATAACGGCGGTCTTTGCGGCGGATTCGCCGCAAGATCGCCGTTATCGGTGGCGGGAGAGGGCCCCCCCCCTCCCGCCGCTCTCCTGCGCCCTCCGCCGGAGCCGTCGGTAGCGGCGGAGGAGATCGGGTGCGCTCGGCTGCTGACAGGGGACACGACTGAAGGAAAAATCTCCTTCGGCCGTCCCCATAGCTCTGCTGGGCGGAAGTGACGTCAAAACGTCAGTCCCGCCCAGCCTCTTAAAGAAACATTTTTTTTTTTGTCATTTGAAAAATTAGTCTAAATATGAGATGTGAGGTCTTTTTGACCCCAGATCTCATATTTAAGAGGACCTGTCATGCTTTTTTCTATTACAGGGGATGTTTACATTCCTTGTAATAGAAATAAAAGTAATCATTTTTTTATTTTTTTAAATTTCAGTGTAAAAAATAATAAAATCAATAAAAATAAATAAGAAAACAAAAATTTTTTTTTTTAAAGCGCCCCGTCCCGACGAGCTTGTGCGCAGAAGCGAATGCATACGCGAGTAGCGCCTGCATATGAAAAAGGTGTTCAAATCACACAAGTGAGGTATCGCCGCGATCGTTAGAGTGAGAGCAATAATTCTAGCCCTAGATCTACTCTGTAGCTCAAAAAATGCAACCTATAGAATTTTTTAAACGTCGCCTATTGAGATTTTTAAGGGTAAAAGTTTGACGCCATGCCACGAGCGGGCGCATTTTTTAAGCGTGACATGTTGGGTATCATTTTACTCGGCGGCGTAACATTATCTTTCACAATATATAAAAAAATTGGGCCAAATTTATTGTTGTCTTATTTTTTAATTCAAAAAAGTGAATTTTTTCCAAAAAAAGTGCGCTTGTAAGACCGCTGCGCAAATACAGTGTGACAAAAAGTATTGCAATGACCACTATTTTATTCTCTAGGGTGTTAGAAAAAAATATATATAATGTTTGGGGGTTTTAAGTAATTTTCTAGCAGAAAAAAATGTTTTAGTCTTGCAAACACCAAATCTGAAAAACACCTAAGGTCTGGAAGTGGTTAATGTAAGACTTTCACTCTTGATGTTTCAGGCTTATATTAAAGAAAAGATATCAAACTAAAATAAATATGTCTTTACCATTGTAGTGTAAATGTTCAACAGTCTATTGATTTTGAAATCTATACCTCAACTGATCTGCAAGTGAACACCAAACTAGGTGAGTGGATATGTGTACAAATACCTGTGTTTATGTTAATAATTTGCCAACTGTCACTCAAAACGGAAGGGGAAGAGGGTAAGGAGGAAGAGGGGGGTGGGTATAAATGTTCTTTCATGTAGATTTCCATGTACGGTATTCTGTGTTAAATGAATATAGCAGACCTAAGCTGCTAGAATCATTTTTTTAACCACTTAAGCCCCAGACCATTTTGCAGCTAAATGCCCAGGCCAGGTTTTGCGATTCGGCACTGCGTCGCTTTAACAGACAATTGCGCGGTTGTGCGACGTGGCTCCCAAACAAAATTGGCGTCCTTTTTTCCCCACAAATAGAGCTTTCTTTTGGTGGTATTTGATCACCTCTGCGGTTTTTATTTTTTTGTGCTATAAACAAAAATAGAGCGACAATTTTGAAAAAAATTCAATATTTTTTACTTTTTGCTATAATAAATATCCCCCAAAAACATATATAACATTTTTTTTTTCCCTCAGTTTAGGCCGATACGTATTCTTCTACCTATTTTTGGTTAAAAAAATCGCAATAAGCGTTTATCGCTTGGTTTGCGCAAAATTTATAGCGTTTACAAAATAGGGGATAGTTTTATTGCATTTTTATAAAATTTTTTTTTTTTTTACTACTATTGGCGGCAATCAGCGATTTTTTTTCGTGACTGCGACATTATGGCGGACACTTTGGACAATTTTGACACATTTTTGGGACCATTGTCATTTTTACAGCAAAAAAGGCATTTAAATTGCATTCTTTATTGTGAAAATGACAGTTGCATTTTGGGAGTTAACCACAGGGGGCGCTGTAGGAGTTAGGGTTCACCTAGTGTGTGTTTACAACAGTAGGGGGGTGTGGCTGTAGGACTGACGTCATCGATCGAGTCTCCCTTATAAAAAGGATCACTCGATCGATACGCCGCCACAGTGAAGCACGGGGAAGCCGTGTTTACATACGGCTCTCCCCGTTCTTCAGCCTCGACGGATCGGCTATAAACGAATAGCCGCGCCGTCGTCCCGGATCGCTCCCCGAGGGAATCTGCCCGCCGCACGCAGCGGGGGGGGGGTCCCGATCGGAACCCCCCACCGGCTAGAAGGCGGGGACGTATATATACGCCCATCTGCCTGTCCGTGCCATTTTGCGGACGTATATAGTCGTGCGGCGGGCGTTAAGGGGTTAAACCAGGGTTCCATGGAACTTTAGGGTTCATCCAGAGGTTGCTAGGGGTTCCTTGAGTAATCTGTAATTTCTGCCTCTCAGATAAATTCCCACTGACACCGGTGATCTTTTTAGCTATCTGTAACAATCTACTCATTTGCTATAGGTAATATTTCTACCATACGTATATTTGTAATGCATTATGATATACTAATTAAAAAAACAAAAACAAAGTGACAAGTTTCTTTTGTTGCAGTTCTGGTTCACTTATGCCGCGTACACACAATCGGACATTCCAACATCAAAACCGTGGATTTTTTTCCGACAGATTGTTCGCTCAAACTTGACACACGGTCACACAAATGTTGGAAATTCCAAACGTCAAGAACGCGGCGACGTACAACACTACGATGAGCCGAGAAAAATTAAGTTCAATGATTCCGAGCATGCGTTTGGCTACAGACGATTGGAATTTCCGACAAGAACTTTTGGTGTCGGAAAAATTGAGAACCAGCTCTCAAACATTTGTTGTCGGAAATTCCGACAGCAAATGTCCGATGGAGCATACACACGGTCAGATTTTCCAACAACAAGCTCACATCGAACATTTGTTGTCGGAAATTCCGACCGTGTGTATGAGGGCCACATTAATGTATACTTTATGTAATAACAATAAGTAAGAAAATACTGCGCTAAATAAAAATAAAATGAATATAAAAAACAAGCAGCAGCTCAAAAGTGAAATACACACATATACAAAGTAAAAAATTGAACAGAGCTGCGCAAAAATAAAAGGCAAAAAATATGGTGTATGAAAATTTGATTGATTCTAAACACCATGGGGCAGATCCACAAAGAAATTACGCCGGCGTATCTATTGATACGCCGGCGTAATTTCAAAATTCCTGCGTCGTATCTTTGTTTTGAATCCTCAAAACAAGATGCAACGGCATCTGGGTTAGATCTGACAGGCGTACGTCTTAGTGCGCCGTCGGATCTAAGATGCAATTTTTCAGGCGGCCGCTAGGTGGCGTTCCCGTCGTAATCCGCGTCGAGTATGCAAATGAGCTATTTCCGACGATCCACGAACGTACGCGCGGCCGTCGCATTCTTTTACGTCGTTTCCGTGCGGCTTTTTCCGGCGTATAGTTAAAGCTGCTATACTGAGGCGTACTCAATGTTAAGTATGGCCGTTGTTCCCGCGTCTCATTTTGAAAATTTTACGTCATTTGCGTAAGTTGTCCGTGAATGGGGCTGGACGCCATTTACGTTCACGTCAAAACCAATGACGTCCTTGCGACGTCATTTAGCGCAATGAACGGAGGGAAATTTTAGGGATGGCGCATGCGCAGTTCGTGCGGCACGGGGACGCGCTTCATTTAAATGAAACACGCCCCCCCACCCGCCGCATTTGAATTCCGCGCCCTTACGCTGCAAGAGATACACTACGCCGCCGTAACTTATGGCGTGAATTCATTGAGGATTCAAACCAAAGCCAAGTAAGTTACGGCGGCGTAGCGTATCTTAGATACGCTGCGCCGGTGAAGATCTTTGTGGATCTGCCCCCATGTATGTGCACCTCCACCACATAAAATGCACGCTTACTGGAAGGGAAGCGGTATGGGCTTGCAGCTATTAACTCAGCCAGGGCCTTTTTCCAGGAGGTAGTAAACCAGGAACTAAAAGACGCTTGATAGGGTAGGTATAAGCACACAGCAGGTCTCCAGGGAGACTCGATCATTCAATAATCATGGATGTAGACCAGGCATTACCCAGAAATAGAAAGAAGCTCACCATAGTGTAAATCGTAACTTAAAAATGTATTAAGACTAAATAAAGTGAAAGATAAAACATCAAGATTTAAAATCTGGCCAGCTTGCAAGAACCCATCCACTCGGATTCACAACGCGATGATGTCAGCAAGCCACTCCTCCCGACATGCGTTTCGTCATAATCTGACGTTGTCAGGATGACGTCAGATTGTGACGAAACACGCGTCGGGAGGAGTGGCGTGCTGACGTCATCACGTTGTGAATCCGAGTGGATTGGTGTTCGCAAGCCGGCCGGATTTTAAATCTTGATGTTTTATCTTTCATTTCCTGTAAGTGTAACCTTTTAGTCTTAATACATTTTTAACATACATTATATAATAGGTGGTATATAATAAATGGTTTGGGAGTTCTTTCTGTGTGGTCACCGCGTGGTACCCAAAGAACCTGCCATGGGGTACCTACACTGGCAACAGTATTGTGTCCATACCCTAATAATAAATTATATGAAAGAAAGAAATAATGA